>NC_046346.1:300000-550000 GCF_000738735.6 Corvus cornix cornix
GCTGCCCGGCTCAGCTCCCAACCAGCGCCTGGGGGAACGGATTCAGCTCGGCAGCCAGGGAGATCAGGGGGATCAGGTGGGAAAGAGATGGCAGGGCTGAGCTCTGCGAGTGCTGAACAGGGATCCCGTCTTGTAAAAGTCGGAAAACAGTTCATCTCTTCCAAAAAGAAAATCATATCTACTCACAGAATTACTGAGAAATTAACCAGGAAGGTCTCTTTGTTTTTTTAAGTAGTGGGAAAAAAGAAAAGATCATTTTAAACAAGCAAAGGCCCTGCGAGGACCGACTCATTTAAAGCCACAGAGGCTTGCCTGTGTGTGAGCAGCAGTGAAACTCAAACCCTTTTGTTTCAAACCTCTGAAGCACAGAGTATGGCAGGAACTACATAGCCTGTGAGCATGTCTGCAGTAGGCACTGGACTGCCAGCACAGGCACTGGCTGGACACAGCACCACTGGAAAATGACCTGAGCGAAGGTTTGGGGGTGGAATATCTGCGGGACCTGAGGGTTTGATGTGCTTTGCAAGACACAGGTAGATCATGGACACACAGCAGTACCTCAAGGGCAAACCATTCGAATCCTTTACTAGTGATGCAAACACTGTAATACCACTAAGCATTCATGGAGCACCACAGCTCCATCTCCAGCCACAGGCTGAGGGACATCAGGCCTTCACAGTCCCTCAAACAGTCAAACCACCCCACAGCCCCGGCAGCATCAGGATACCTGGCAGCTTTGGGACACCCTTCCCTGGACAGCCGGGTTCTTTGCACACATGCCAGGGCTGAGGACCAGGGCTGTGTGGCATGGAGGAAGGACAGTGTGGGCAGCTGAGGGACAAGGGGTGCCAGAGCACCCACAGCACTTCAGCAACGGGGATGCAGCAGCTTGGCTGCAGAGGGAATTCCACGCAGGCTGCGGATTCAGCACCACGTGTGTCTGTCCCTCAGATGACAAGAAAAGCACTGCAGCTAATGTTCGTTTCTTGGGCTCTGCAGCCACACTCACTCCTTTGTTGAGCAACAGGCACAGGAACAGCCCAGTGCCAGTGCCACGCTCTGTCCATCGCAGCCTGGGTGCCCTGCACAGCCAGACAGCTACACACAGAGCACCACGAACCACATCTGTGACAGCCCTGCCCCCTCTCTCGCCCCCGCCCTTCTCTTCACAAAGGGCGAGTGGATGGTTAAAAAGCCCTGATCTGATAGCTCTGTCCAGGCTGCATCTTGAGAGAATGGACATCCAAACTGCTGACAGCCCTATCAACTCATCCTCCCATGGAGAGCAATCAGGGCCAACACTTGTGGTGATTTATAAAGAAAACTGTTTTCACAGACACAACGTGAAAGACACAAGCTCTAGATTACCACCAAGATTAGCATGCAAAAATGTATTTGAATTTCTGATCAGCAGGAGGCTTCAAAGGGCCCGGGCTCAGATTAGCAGGTGTTACGTGAAAAAGGAGAGAGAGCTTTTGTGCTACAAAGTTGCGCCAGCAAAACAAATATGTCTTTCACTTTGAAGAGCTGGGGAGGAATTTGTGGCCATTGCCATGGAAACTCAACAGGCCTTACACTGCAAAGCCAGATTTTGGAGACAGAACTGCTCTTATGTCTGTATGCTGCTGAATACAACATGTCTTTATCAGAAGGCTGCTGAGGAAAATGAAATGACAATGTGGCACCATTGTAACACCTTTGTTTGGTTCGGCTGAATTTCCTTTATTTGGAAAAGGAAAGAGCATAGCAGGCACTTGCTTTCAACAGTGGATCCCCTGAAACTACATTATTTAGAGAAAAAAATATACACATTTCAGAGAACCTTGATTATCACTAACATCTAGCTACATTTTCTGGGCCAATATGGTCCCACCCAAAAACTGTGTAGGGTCAGTTGTTGTGTTTGGCTGTATGTTTCAAATTTCTTTTTCCACTTCTTCTTTCATTCATCTTGTCTCTGCATCATAACTGAATGGCCTTCACGTGAAACACAAGGCCCTGACTAAACAGCAAACGAAATCAGGCTGGAGAGGATGCTGCCGCTGCTCTCAACACCCTTGGTGACCTCACTCGAGTTGTGACAAGCCCACCTCCCTGAGCTCTCCAAATGGTGCTGTGCTCCACGGCTGGCCATGTGGACAGGTGACTCCACAGGGCTGTCCTCATGCACTGGGCCCCAGGGACCATGAGCAGTTGAAATGTCCCCAAAAGGACATTTGGGAAGACAAGTCTTCCTCAGTGTAGCAGGGAACAGGAGCAAAGGGCAGCACAGAGAAGGCAGCAGACAGTGGAAAAGGTCCCCTCCAAGGGCCCACAGCACTGCAGGCTCTGGAGCTGCTCCTGCCCAAGTGTCTGCCTTTGGCTGCCCAGCGTACCTGACCCTGGTTACAGGTATTGTTTAATAAACAGAACACATCCACAATTAACCAGTTAGTCCACCACGAACTCATCACCACCAGCACGGTTAAAACACACAATTAAATAGCTGATGCCAAGATATTATGCTGAAAGGTAATATCCACTCCCTCTGCAGTTCAGCCCTGGCTCATCTGGCAGCATGGGGTGGGGCAAAGACGGGGCCCCTGCTCGCAGACCCCTGCTGTGGGGGCACAGACCCACAGAGCCACCAGCTGGGGGACACAGGGCCTCCATCCCCAGAGGGCACCCAGCCAAGGTCCTACAGCCACAGGAAGTCTTTTCATGGCTGCTGCAAAACAAGGAGGCAGTGAAGGCAGAAGCTTCCTCCAGGGAAGGGCACGGCTGCTGGCACTGCCACCTGTGACCGCTGCCACGGCTGGTGAGGAATGACTGCTCGGGGCACCTGGAAGCACCTCACATAAGGTGCAACACATGAAGGCAAATAAAACTACAGAAGACTTGAAAAATCAGGACTCAGACCCACCCCCCAGGCCAGGGTCAGCAGGACCACGGCAGAGGATCCTGTCTCCAGGCACCTCTGAAGGTGTTCAAGATGCTGCGCGATGCTCCCGAAGGGCACATTCCCCAGGGACTTTCCAGCTTTAGGGGGCTGAAGGGCAGGCACAAGGCAATAATTCTTAGCTTTTCTCCACTTACATCTGGCCTTCCTAGAACACCTCAGGTGGAAGGATCCTGGCACCACATCAGGCATGAAACCATCTCAAAAAGCCCTGCTCACACACTGGGCAGTGCTGCTTTCTTTGCTCTCAGACAGGAGTGTCAGAAGATACTTCTTGGATGCACCAGGTTTTGGTTAGTCTCTTAGCGTTGAAAATCTGAATTGTTATTTAAAAATAATAATCTACTAGTATCTAAGTTAGCCTCATGCAAACCTTAAAAGGCCCTGCTGCATTAAATAAGAACACATTCTGTGAGAGGCAAAGCAGCAGCACTGTCCAGACATTAAGATATTGACTACCTGTGAAAAGAAATGAGTGCAACAGTAGTGTAACGAGTGTAACAAAGAAACAGGGAGCACTTGAAACCCAGTATACTTGCTAGAACATGTATTCACTGCCTTAGATCTCATTTTTAGCTTCCACAACTCCTTGCGTAAGAATACCAACTTCCTCTCCGGCCTGCCCCACCTTTGTGGGCTTCATTCACGTTTGCAAGAATGCATTTTGCCCCGAGAAATCTGGCAGAAAATGGAACTCCTGTCCTTCTCCCCTTGCTGGCTACTTATGAAAAGACTCACAGTATTAAAAGCTAAAGAACTGGTTCCACAGAATTCCACAGAGATAAACACGCAATTTGGTGCAGATACTGCCTGAATTTCAGTGCCATTTGCATTCAGCTAAGAGGAAGCAAAGACTTCTGGTTTTCATCACTAACTAGTCACATCCCTGAATACACAAAATAAAAGGCAAATAACACTTGCATGTGAAAAAAGAAGCATGTTTTAAAATATTCATCCATGAAGCATACTTTGTATGGGTCAAGCACTTCTAAACTAATGAGTTACATCCAGGTATTTTTTGAAAGCTAGTAAGGCAATATTTAGATCTTCCTTCATACCATGCATTTAGGAAAAAAGTATTCCTTCAAGTGTAAGCATACAAGAAATATACAAACACATTATTTATCTAAATGAAATAAAAAATGCAGTCCTTAAATGTATAGCCTGTTTACATATCTAGTTCAAAATATTTAAATTAATATTTAATTCCAAGATATATATGACAGAATAAATATAATCAAACCAAATTAAAATAATTTCAATGTATGAGTTGGAAATGCTCAAAGATTATTCTGAATGAAGGAAGAAAGAAATTTTATGATAGAGATCTAGAAGTTGAGGGAATAACTTACAGTCAATTGCCAAGGTTTTACACTGTCAGTTATGTAAAACAGCGTAAGACAAGGCAGCTGAATTTGTAACTCACAAAACCCTGACAAGTGTGGTCAACCTCCTGAAAGCAGTAATTTATTATCAGAAATGTCACGCCTACACAATAGCCTTATTGTTGATTCATTAGGTAATTTCCCTTGAAGACCAGCTGTTTCTAGTGTGGTGGGATGAATAATGAGAAAGATATTTAATGTTCAGGGTACAAATGACAGACATAAGGAGGTTCTAACACCACCAGCGTCTCACTGCCTACGGCACCAGCTCTGTTCCAGAGGGTAAAGGTCCTACACCTCCCACTTGCACAGAAAACCTCCCAGGTGTCAGATATGCTCAGAGGGCAGGTTGCTGTGCGATACCTTCAATAGAATCAGGAGACCCATGTGATATGGCCAAGCAGGCCTTGGGCTCATTGTCACCTTCTATTTCCATTGACATGCCCCAGGGGTAGATACTTTCCCCTCCCAGCAGACTCAATTTATTCCCAGGTGCTTCGCTGAATGTCTCACCACCAGTGCAGCTTGCAAAAGACAGTCCCCATGGCTGCGCTCCAGGCAAGCTTTTATCCTGTTTTCCAGAAGTGCCTCTTTTTTAACCCTAAGCCAAGTACTATCTAGATAATAATTATTAAACTATAATTTACTACAGCTAGTAGTACTATCTGCTAGTTGTTTGGTTTATTTTTTTTAATTTTACACAAATACATTATTTGTCCCTCAAATGATCCCTCTGAGGGCTACTTCTCCATCATGTTAAGTAACACTGCAATTAAAGTGAGTTAAATTCACCAATAAGCAGACAAGCACCATGTGCTGTATGGCTGGTGTTCATTATGCTCAGTACATTAATGCCAACAGTTTGTCACTGCTTCTCCTGTTACAGCCACCTAAACTGCAAGAACCAGAAAAAAAAAGGAAAATTTGTCTAAAGGCTGTGATTGATCAGCCCTTTAATGTGATCCTGGAATACAAAAATCAGGTGGAAGCTTTTCTTTGCCTTTCAGAATGTATTTGTTTGGAAACACAGCTGCATGCCAAGCAGGACCACAGTGCTGCCCAGAGCAGGCTCCGAGGGGAACCACTGTGGCTTTGGTTGTGTTCCCAGAGGCTGCAGCAGGATGGAGCCTGGATGCTGACACGCTGGCAGCCACCTCCACAGCTGAGTCAGGAAACGTAACAGTGTGCTGATACAAGGTCCAAAACTTTCACTGAAATTGCGATAAAAAGGAAGATAACCACTCTCCACCTTGTCTAGTGATGGCTTAAGCTTTGAGATGATGGGAGGACAATTCAAGTTCTAAAGGCCTGTCACTTGCTAGTGTCCCTATTCCTCCTACATTTTGCCTTCAGTTGCAATTATATCAACATTTTCAATTAGACGTGGCTTTAGGAAAAGGAACAGAAGCCCCAGACAGTAAATATTCCTTCAGTATTTCTTTCTGAGGCCAGATGCACTGACACGGCACTTCAAACACAATTGTTTTTCGGTGACAGCGCTATATAAGGTAAATAATTTAGTAAATATCTTCTGCTCAGATCTTACTTGTGCTGCAGCTGAGATCAAAATCAAGTTATTGTCTTTCTCCACCTATGGGGGGGGAGTGTAATAAAAACCTGGATTTACAGTTAATCAGATCTGCTGACTTTGTGACTTCTGTCTGCATTTTAGTACTGCACCACTGCTGAGTAGTTCCGTATCCTCTGACACTAGAGGAGGTGTTCTCAGTCATCTCTACCACACTGTAGTAATTCTGTAGTAAAACTACTTTACTGTAGTAAAGTAGTTGCTTTTAAAACTGTTCCCCTAAATGCTTTAATTGAATATAAACCATATTCAATATTTTTATTATCAGAAGAAAAGATGTGCAAAGACCTTTGTCCCCTCACACATGTGAACACTCGCCCTTAGTGCAAACTTCCCACTCTTGAGCTCTGTGTCTTGTCCCACAGAAAGGTGCCCATTGATTTGGGTGTTCGGGCCTCCCTTGGCAAGCTTGAAACTTTCCTCCGTCTTTGAAGTCTCCAGATTTTAAGAGTGGTTCCTATGATCCTTAAAACCCTGGCATAAGTCACGGCCTGATGCTATTCTCCATAGTAGGGATTAAATTTGAAGTCACTATTTGTCTAAATACAAATAGAGCTGAGACAACTGTTTGGGATTTATTGCTAGAACCTTGCCCTTGCATTCCCTTCAGTATGCATCTTTAAAACATGGATATAGATCCTGGTTTCCTCCAGTCACCAGGAAAAATCACAGGTACTCCTAAGAGGGTGGCACTGCAGCTCCAGGTGTGCTCCAGGGGCTCACACATTCTCCATACCCTCCACCCCAGGGAGGATGGGAATGTGGTCCTCCAGAAGCATTGTGTGGTCAGTGCTGTGGGCACTGGCCACTCTCATCTCAGTATAATCTCATTGCAATTAGCATTTAATAATGTACTTCTTTCTATCAGACATTTGTGATCACCAAAAACCCAACCCAAGGAACCCGTTTGCCCTTCTGAGAAGCCTCCCATGGCAGAAGCATCCCTTCTGTCTTGGTGCAAGGCTCCTTTCCATGACTGGTGGAGCATGCTGCATTAGGATCTGTACACATTAGGAACCAACAAGCACTGAAGAACCCCTCCTGGCCACTTGGCTCAGCAGTCCTACAGGGACACAAGCCATGACACCGACTGCCGAGATCTCACCATGTTTGAAGGAGGGGACTAGACCCCTTTTCCTGTTTTTTGGCCTATTAGACTTTCAAGTCCAAACATGGACATGTGCTCAGTGCAATTTCTCCATAAGGAAATTTATAAACTGTGCCCCATGACAGAATTCTGCCAGCAGAAGAGGTTTCACAATTAGCAAAACCTTGTTCACTGCTCTGTTTTAGAATCTGATTATTGTTCTACATTTATCTTAAGCAAAGCGGCTGACAAATAACTGCAAAATAATGTGATAAAAACCATTTATAATGCCAGGTTATTCCAGGTCTTTCTCCCTAACTATTTATGACAAGGTAATAATGCTGGTTATGCATTTGTCTGACTTTAAATTGGTTACTAACAGCCATGATGGATGAGGGGAAGGATCGCCTCATTCGGAAAAGCAGTTCTTGATTTCTGATCTCATTCTTGCAGGTAATGAATTATATCTAATTAGCAGGTTCCAAATCTAATCAAGAGGTTGAGATGTTGACCCAGAGCAGCAAAAGAGGGTGAGGAGGCCTCCTTTTATGTTTTTTGCTTATCTTAAATAAAGAATACTTCATAAATACAGTCTTCTGGAGAGCACTGACTACACTGGCTAAAGATGGAATCAATTCTAAAAGTCACTGTTTCAGTTAACAGCTTAATGAAACTCATCTCCACAGATGTATTCTTTCCATTGGGAATGTAAACTCCTTATTCCCCATTATGGTCTATTTATTTTATTATTTAGGAAAAGTATGAGATTTTGTTGTTGTAAGCAAATCAGGCTCCAAGTGAAAGAAATTATTTTTCATATGATGAAAAAATTCTGTGAGTTAAGAAAAATTTCCATCAGAATTCTTGAGAAATAAACAATTATTTTAAAAAAATAAAGGAGCTGGAGTGGAAAAAATAGCACAAGGAATGGACAGACTAAAAAATGTTTTTCAGTTTTATGTCACAATAGCTGCAAAGCAAAGAGAGCTCCACTTCTAATTGCATTTTGATCTTATAAGCACCATTTTCCCCGCCAGAGACAGCAAAGTGAATATAGGAGTACAAAACCTACCCTGCAATTCCATCAACAAGATGTTTGTTACTCTTTGGCTCCCACACATGATCTAAACCCACTATTTAACACCTAAACAGGTTCAAAGGTACCTGTGCAATGTTAATACCTGTGCTGCAATTAATCACCTGCCCAGCCCTGCTTCTGCCAGTGATGGGTCTGCAGGAGGATCCATGGCCACTGCATTGAGCCCTGAAATGCAGAAGGATCTTTCACAGCTTCTATTATTTTCCTTTAATGGTTATTTTTAAATTCTCTGTTAAGATCTTTTAAGAAGTCTCAGTTATGAAAATAAAATGAGCATTTAAAAGACAAATAACTTCTGAATTAGAAATCCAGACCTATGCCGTATGGTTTATGTTCATAAAAAAAGACAATATATTATACAAGTTCTTGAGATGCTGTAGCTAAAGCTAAAATAAATCTCTGTTTTAACTGAAGTCCTAAAGAGGCCTACAATTTTCCTAAATATTGATCCAGTCTTTCTACCTTAAACTTACATGAATCTTAAGTCTAGCAATAAACCTTAGTCTAAAAATGACAAAATCCTAACCCCTTACTTATAATTTGTAGATTTTTCCCTATCCACAGCAAGCTCCAGCTGAATGTGACCACAAGAGCTCCAAGCCCGTCTGACAGGAATCCCACCTGGCCAGCCCAGCGGCGTGCAGGCAAGGCCACTTTGGCCATGACGTCTGCTGGGGGAAAGCTAACAGAGCCAGGGTGGAAAGAAATGTCAGGAAAGTGCAGTGGCAGCAGGAAATGCCCCGAGTGCTCAGCTGAGCCTGATGCTTCAACGGGAGCTGGTGCACTGGCAGCCACGGGTCAGACAAATTGCCTGGTCTGGGGGGAAGGTGCTTCCCCACGGACCAAGCCACGGGCACAGCTGCCCACCCTGTCTGGGCTGGGCCAGCCTCTGCCTGGCTTGGTACAAGCCTGGGCCAGCTCCTTCCACAGGGCAGGGAGCAGGAGAAGCTTTAGGTCCTTCACCTGGATTCACAGCTTCTGCTGCACGTCCCAGGGATGGCTTGGCTTCACCCAGTTAGGACCTTTTGCTGTGTGAAGAAAATGATTCCGCAGAGAAGGACTTTTGAGTGCAGCGGCTACACTTCCCCAAGTCTCAGGCAAGGTGATTGAAAAAAGGGCCAAACCCAAAGTGCAGCTCCACATACGATGGGCTGTGCTGTACCTGCAGTGAGCACTTTGGGGTAACAAGCCATCGGGTCTCACTGCTTTGCAGGGATCACAGGATGCTCAGGGAGAAAGCTGAGGCAAAGAGCTTCTGATTCATTACAGCATAACTTTTCTACAGCAATACAGAGATGGACTCGGAAGCCTTAGAGCATATCAAGGTGGTCTGAATCCCTGTGCTTCTGTGGTGACACTGTGAGCATGTAGCAGCTCAGAGGACACAAACTCCCTCCTTGACCTGGGCAGCCTGAGTGCACCAGTCTCAGAACTGCTGACTGACCTTTGCTTTCCCAGGAACAAGGAGAAATTTATGTGATCTATTACAAGTGAAATAATCAGAAGTCTTCTGGTATTTTTACCTGCCAGAGTCACTACATAACTCTTATTTCTTGTTTTGATCATAATTTGAGAATCTCTTCAGTGCGTATGGTGTTCAGATAGCTGCCCTTTCCAAGGATGTTCTGCCAAGCCACGAACCAGCTTTGTGCAGTCAAACAACACGAGACACTTAAAAACCCCTAATGATTGTCCAATGATTGCAAAGGGAGAGCTGAACGGAATGAACTAGAGCCATCCGGTGCCCCACTCACGTTTACCATTGCTAAGACAATGCTACAGCTTGATTAGTGCGTTTCCAAAAGCAAAGGACTTTATTGTTTTACACTGTAGCACCCATGCTCCCAGGCGTTAAGTCTGCCCAGCTCACCTTGTTCCAAGGCACTGCAAACAGGTACTGTTTGGGAAGAGGAGCATTTGCTTGCCAGGCAGACTAGTAAAATGATGGATTTATAGTGCTCTGTCTTTCTTCTAATGAGGTTAATGACCAGTTCCAACTATGCCTGTTTCTCAGGCAATACCAGTTTTAAGAGCTCATTTTTAAAGCCAGACAACTTTACTTTGTGTATTTATCTATTTATTTATGCATTTCCGAAGATCACCACAATATTTACTCTGTTATTACACTCTGTGTCAGGCACTAATGGCCTGTAATTATCTTTTAAATTGGATTTGATGTTGCAAAGTTACATAGTACAGACAAGTGTCCTAATGATGTCAGAGTTTCATCATGAGAAACTGTTCTGATGCTGCAATTGACTTAGAAAACACACCTGCCATGCAGAGCATATGAAAACAGATCAACAATGAGCCTGACTTAAAAACCAAACCAGAGCCCAAATATCCCAAATCTGTATGTCAATCCACTTCAAAATGGCCAGAAAAAAACAGTTACCCATGCTCATATTCTGCTGCTTGTACTCCCCTGCACAGGCTTACATGGACGTATTACTACTTTTTCTTATTTAACAAAATAGTTCACAACATAATTCCACAAAATTAGCATAAAAACAAATGTCTGTGAGTGGTATTTTCTTTGTTCCCCCTGAGCCTGGCCGAACTAGCATATTCTATGTCATTCCTTCTTGTGAACAAATGACTGAGAGCTATTGCCTCCAATTCCCCATTAAAGCCCTCGCCCTCACTCATTCTGTCTGCAGAGAGACCAGAACCCCCCCCAGCAGCAGAACCCGCTGCCATTAATTCAGTTACCCAGGGAATTTCACACCTTTGCCAGGCCCTTTACGGTTCTCATTTTAGTGCAACCTAATCTTCAATGGATGCGGAAAGCTGTGAAGAAGGGCAGCTCAAGCTGAAGGCAGCAATTAAATGATAATTAGGGCTTTACTTCATCTTGTGATTGATAGAGGTTCACTGGACCTAAACTGCATCTTGTCATGTGCTAATAGGCCTGGCAAGATACTCCACTGCATCTGAAGGATTTTGCCTTATCTCAAGAGAGATAATCTACTCAACAAGTAATCTCCTGCCTGTGGTAAAGTGCCACTGTATATTTACCAGGCCAGTATTCTTCATGGTTCAGCTCTGAACAAGCCCTAGGAGTTCCTTAGGAGCAAGGGAGCCAAGACTTTCCTATTTTCAGGCTTCTGGGTACCCAGTTCTTGGGTCTCCCAGAACAGCTGCTTCATCTCCCTTAAGCACATCCCTTACCAGCACAGACCCTCACAGGAGCCACCACCTTTTAATCTCAGCCATGGAAAACTTCTGAACCATTTTTAGTCCATTTACTGCTCCTGAGGAAGTGAACAGTCCTGCAGCCGCAGCCCTGAGCCAGGCACATGGCGAGTGGGAGGCAGGAATGCCCATGGTCCAGGGCTGCAGCTCCCATACTCCTCTGTGTCTTTTGGGCCTTTGTCAGCCCAATTACTTATTATAAACAATACAGTTTATCTTTATCAGAATCATTATCTAAATTAGCTACATGACACATGCTGTTTTCCTAACTGCGCTCCCGGGAAAATGTGCTATAAAATCTGTGATTCTGTACTTTGTAATTATCCCTCTATGGGCTATAAAGCATTACTCTGGTGTTTAAAATAGGTATAGCTAGCATTTTCCACTCCTCAGAGTGAAACATTTATTCTACCCCAGAAAATAAAATGCAGCAGAATATTTGCTGCAATCAAGCAGAGGTTTGCTGCAGCCACATCCTGACTGCTGAGCTGACTCCACACACAAAGGAGTTTCTCATGACGTGCTCAATTTTTATTATGGAGTTTCTTTTACTCTGAGCAAGACAAAGATGACCTAAGATAGTGTGAAGTGAAACATGGCCTTAGCTGGCATTTTAGTCTGGAAATGATGAGGTGTCAACAATAACGGTTAACAGGATCATACTCCCAGTGCCATTAATTTTCTCTTTTCAGTATCCTCCACATTTCCTGTTGTAAAAATGCTGGCCAGTTCTTCCCTGGTGCTGACTTTTGTTTTCCTTACTGTTTTGAGAAATTCCTCCTTCCTCAGGATTTCTAAATCTATTTCACACAGTGCCGAGCCAGCAGCTCTCCCCATGATTAAAACAAAACACTTTAGTTCTAAAGAGCAAAGACCTCACCTCCCATCTTGCACAACATGAGGTGTCCCTGGCCTCTCTTTTTAGCTGATTCTGCTTGCTTGATGCACTTTCAGAAGTTCAGTAACTAGCAGTGGAGGGGTCATGTTTGCCCTCAAGTTGCTGCTTTTCATGCTTGACATGTTTTTCTACTGTCCAGTCCCTTAGCTGCAACAGGGTCAAGAGGATGGAGGGAAGGGTGGGGGTTACAGAAAGGGTATTGTATTACACAAACCCCAAAAGGTTTCGGTTACAGAACTTATATTGTCCATGTCTGTTGGGCTTGTGAAGAAGTATCAAGTTCACCACATTCTCATTTAGGGACTTTGATCCTTTCAGTTAAAAAGAAGCTGCTGAGAATTACTCTGCAGAGCAAAGAAATGAATCAGTTGTATTCTCTCACCCAGCACTGAGGAATGCCAATATTTCTGTTAGCCAGCCCAATCCTAGGGAGATTTACCCAGCTGCAGAGAGGCTGGAAGGGGCTTAAGTCTATCAACACAACCACAGGCTCCCCCTGCTTTCAGAAGGGCTCAAGCACCTCTTATGTTGCCTGACTTTTAGTGATGTGGAGCCCTTTATATGTCTCTGGGTTTGAGTATTTTTATGCTCGTTCTGCAGCTAAAGCAGCCGTGGGGACAGCAGCTGTGAATCTTGTCTCCTCTCCCCATCTCTCCTCCAGGTTATCCATGATTACCTAGGTATTCCTGCTTAGGTAATTTATCCGTCAGATAAAAATATATCTGGAATCACCACAGCAGTTGTTTTTGCTGCTCTTTCCTGTTGCCCTGAGAAAGGCTGACATGTCTCAATGAACTTTCATTCTCCCAGAAAGTATGAAATTCTGTAATTGTCTTTTCCCATAGGAGTCCCTGTATTTTTTGCCGGGAACACATTTATGCATATACTGACAATGTTTGGGGTTTTTTTCCCTTGCATTTACATTGGAAATCTTTGTTAATCTAATTTTTACGGCCTGGTGAGCTGTGATGTGCATGCTGGCATTGCTAAATCAGGGAGACCTTATTTATATATGGGGGTTTTGTCTGCATTTACTAAAATAAGAAAAACTTGGAGCCATCAGGTGTTTCAGGGTCCATGCCTGAGCAGTATCCTGAGGGCAGAACCTACTCATGACCTAGATGGGGACTCAGAATCTGCCACATTACAGAGCGTGGGAGAGTTAGAAACTGGCTTTCCTTTTGCTATGGAACAATCTCTTTCCTCTGGGCTCCCCCTGACCAGGACACAAGTCTGAGCTTTGCTGGGGAGCTGAATGTCCCAGTGCAGTGCTTGGACTGACTTTCAGAGGTGCCTTTCAGTATTTCAGGATCCCAGGGAGCAGCCACACGGAAACCCATGCAGTGCTTCTGAGCCCAACTGTTCTGTGTGAAGTGATGCTCCTGTGAATGGGGTCAGAAGGGACCCAAGAAAGGCATCACCAGGCGTTAGCTAAATTTTCAAGGAGCTCTGTTTTGTTGCATTAGCAATTTTCTACAGCATTAAGCGGTTTCATGGTACATTGTACTGCACTGCCCGAGATGGGACACAGACTATTTTCAGCCCAGAGAGGTGACAAATTTTAGACATCAAACATCATGCTGGACAGGGAGACTAGTAACCAAACAGCAGCCATCTGCCATAAGCTTTCCAGTTCACCAGACCTGGTCTCCCTTTTCAGATCTGCAGTCCCATCACAGCCTTGCTCCAGCCTTTTGGCAAACTGCTGCCTCAGTGCCTGGCAAAGTCCACATCTTCATTAATCACTACCTGGGCCTGTCTAACCTGTTCCCTCTCCTTGCTAGAGCCCTTCATCCTTTCCCTTCTTTCTTCCTTCTTACCGTTTCTCTTTAAATAGTCTTCATCTTGTTTTTTTCAAGGAAATTATCCAGAGATACTAACAACAAATAGAATAGCTTAGGCAATTGTAGGGTCAAGAGCTTCCCTTTTATATGACAAATACATGTATTTCAGTAACTATTTCCAGCTAAATTTAGATTTCCACTTGTCTCTTCCAGTTACACAAGGAAAACAACCACTTACTGGTATTGCTGCCACAGTGTGAGCAGCTGTACAGGAGGTGTCTTAGGACAGATTTTAGGAAAAAAAGGACTCTCAGGAAAAAGGAAACATTACAGAAGGGCTAGACAATGGATCACCTGTATGCTGTAAACTGCACTCTTGACTTTTAAGAAATAAACCAGACCACATCAGTCTTGGCGTTTTAAAAAGAGCACTCAAGAGCAGCACGGGACACAATTCAACCTACACAACACATCTGGGCTCCACTAAACGGAGCATCATAAAGGGCCACACCAATGCACAGGAACTGCACTGCATCTGACTGAGCCTCTTCACGTGGGACATGGAAGCAGAACCCAGGATTATCTGCGGGCTTGATTGGAGGTAAGGAATTCTGCCTGACTACAGAGACCTTTTTTCTTTAAGATCTCACCTTTCAGAATCGCATAACGTTTCTAAAGATAACAACAGTGATAATTTTATTGCTGCTTAATTTCCAGTTTGAATGTTCCAATTTGAAACAGGTTGGAAGTTCTGTCCCACTTAAAATTTCACAAGCATTATTAGAAATTATTGTTATAGAATTGTCACTGGAATATTTGATAGAATCACTGGCTCATAAAATGTGCTGAGCTGGAAGGGACCCATCAGGATCAGTCCAGCTGTGCAGGACACCGCGAGAATCCCATCTTGTGCCTGAGAGTGTTGTCCAAACACCTCTTGAACCCAGGCAGGCTTGATGCTGTGCTCACTTCCCAGGGGAGCCTGTTCCAGAGCCCAACCCTGCTCTGGGTGAAAACCCTCTTCCTGATATCCAACCTAAATGTCCCCTGACAGCTTCAGCCGCTTCCTTGGGTCCTGCCACTGGTCACAAGAGCAGAGATTGGTACCTGCCCCTCTGCTTCCCCTCGTGAGGATGCTGAAGTTCACAATGAGGTCTGACCCCAGTCTTCTCTTCTCCAAACACAGTGCCCTCACCTGCTCCTCATAAGACTTCCCCTCTCTGATTTGCTGAGATGTCTCTGCAGGGCCTCTCTACCCTCAAGGGAGCTGGCTGCTCCTCCCAATTTAGAGTCATCAGCAAGCTTGCTTAGTATTGTTTTGAGTCCTGTGTCCAGGTCATCAGTGACGATGTTGAAGAGCTGAATAGAGCCCCACAGAACCTCTCTAGTGACAGTGCTAGGCTGATGTCACCTCATTCACTGTAACTCTTTGTGCTCCATCCGTGAGCCAGGTGCTCACCCGTCACACAACATGGTTATCCAGCTGTGGGATGGACAGTTTGTCCAGAAGGATAATATGAGAGTATCAAAAGTCCCAACAGATTACATCTACTGGCTTCCCTTGGTCATCTAGGTGGGCTATCCTGTCGTAGAAGGAAATCAGGTCTGACATACAGGACTTTCCCCTCATGAAGCTGTGCTAGCTGTGACCGATAACTGCCTTGTACTCCATGTGTTTTTCAATACCTCCCAGAATAATCTTTGCCACGATTTTACCAGTAAATGCTACATTTCTTGTTACCTTCTAGAAAACAACTTGACTAAATGGAACTCACCAAACCTGAACTTGCCTCACAGAGCAGTAGAAGGATGCCTTTTTTGTTAATCTACAAAAATTTTCATAAATTGTCAGAGGACATAACAGGCAGCCCTCCCTTCTCAGCCAGATAAAATCTGAATAAAAGAACACATTAAAAGGCATATAAAAGCACATGTGTGACAGAAGTGCTGTTCACTGGAAAGGGACACAGATAAAAAATCCCTGGAAATGTCATCATGCACTGTTTGTAGATACAGCTGTACCCGTATCTCTAAATTACAAATGATAATGAGGTGTAAAGATTTTATCAGATACCTGGCCGGCTCGAAAGACCTTTGTGTGTTGGCTGGTGTAGTCTCATATTAGGTGGTAGGAATTCTGTTTTCTTTTCTAAGTGGAACATCAGATTACACAGGTCTTATTTCACTGCTGATTGCAGTCATCCACTTAACATCTTGACAGATATTCAAGAATGGAGCAAAGCTGGTGGTGCTGCTGAGTGAGGTGCACATCCATCCATCATCTGCTAGCAGATCACTTGGAGGTCCAGGCCTCATGTCATTACCCTGCAGCACACCACAACTTGGTGGCTTTTTTTTTTTTTTTTTAAATTCCTGCTAACTAGGTTTCTCAACAATTTAGGGACGGCCTATCAGCTGTCATTCCTACAAACAAAAACATAAAGTGAAACATCCTAGGTCAGACCTTGAGTAACACAGTGGGGGTTTCATATATTTTCTGCAGATTACACAGCTGTGTGATGTTTTAGTCTATTTCCAGTGAATGTTGCCACTGCACAGTCTGTGGATCACCGAGCAGTCTCCAAATGCTTGGTTTACTTTTTACAGTAGCAGGACTGCTGTCACCTATTGCACCATCTCCTGTGCTCCCATCCCAGCCCACTCTGGACCTCCTGTGGAAGAAGATGGGCTCCCAGCTGAGCCCATGCCTCTGTCACCTGAGAGCACAGCAGAGAAGATGAGGGCAGGACAGTGCTCCCAGCAGCCACAGTCCCCAGTACCCCGCTGCGGTCATGCCTCTGCTCTCAGCTGTGTTTCAGCAACGGCGCCCGAAAAACAGTCACTGCCTGTGATCTGATCCTCTCCTATCCTTGACTGATCTTCCTGCAAACCAGCTTTCCAGAAGGGTCTGGCTGAGGATATCCCTGACTCCAGGTGACCGCCACACCACCTCTCCTGGTACCGGCAAACCAAGTGCCCAACAATGCTTCAAACCAGTACAGGACAAAACCAGGACCTGAGAAAGACTTTTGCTCCATTGAAAGAAATATGGCAGTTTCTCCCCTAGATGATTACCTGTGCTCTTGTCACTCAGTAAGTTCAGAGAAAAACTGGATATTTTTCAAGGAAAATTTATTTAGGGGAAAGATTGAGATGTGTTAAAGATGTGATCAGTGTTTGCCACCACTGCCAAGCAAAGTGCAAGTGGCAGGAGCACCTCTGTTACCGTGCTGTGAGAGGCACTGGAAACCTCTGCAGCAGTAGGAACCTCATCCAAAAAGCAAACAGGTCAGTCAGCCCAATACTGAAGTTTTTTGTGAAATGCTGAATGTTCTATGTTCATTCATTACTGCTTTTGACACCTTCGTGTCTCCTTTGTGACTCCCTTTTTTGGTTATCTTTTCTACTTGGTTACATTAAAAAAGGAACTCTCTTCAACTTCTTTAATGTTTTTAAATTCATAAAGCACAAAGCATGTTCTACTTCTGTCAGCCTGTAAGAGGTATTACACAAGCTGGACTTGTGTTCACACCTTTGTTGAAAGACAGAAACAAATTCTTCAGCACTCAAGAAAAAGAATAATTTCTTGTCAACGTGCTACTATGTAGTTTGACTTCACTGGACATCAGAGGAGAGTGATGTCTCTCTCTAACACTGTTCTCTGTGAAACAGTCTCTAACAACAAGGAATGAATACATATGCTACCTGTCCAGGTGAAATGGTTATCGCCCTGTCTGCTTTCATCTAACAGCACAAAAATATGTTTGCTTCTATTTGGGAAACACTCAGTGAAATCATTACAAACCATGGATGAAACCATATAAAACAGATTTGCATTTCCTTGTCCCAGAATACTTGACATAACAAAGGGCATATACTCCTTAATGTAAATAGATCACACTTGCACAACACTAGTCTAAATAAATCTGGGGCTAATGTAGTTTATGAGATACACTGAGGAGGTTAAATTGTTTCTGAGTAGGTGGTTAATTAAAGGATTTATTTTGCAGTTGCAGAGGACCCATAACTCATGAGTTACTGCACAATAAAAGTGTTGTAGATGTGTAAAATAACACCATGATTAACTCCCCCAAGCCACTCAGCCCCACACAGTTTTGTGTGCCCCTTCATTCTGCCAACGGCTCCAACCCAAAACTCAACCACACTGTGGCTTGGGGTTGGGATTGTTGTTGGTGGTGGGCTTGGGTTTTGTTTTGGTTTGGAGGTTTTTTAGTGAAATAGATGCATCTAACCAAGTGGTTGGTTCAGGACTTCTGCAGCTACAAAAGAGGAAAAAATGTACACAGAGGATTAATTATCAATCAAAAGTGCTCTAGAACAGAAGAGAGAAACAGCCAGGAAAGACTTTTTGATATAATAACTCTTATTCTGTTTCTCTCTCAAAAGGCTCCTGAGAAGCTGTGAGCTGTACAGTGAAGCTTCCATCATACAACACACTGCACTTGTGTTTTGTTTGGTAAGGTCAAGCATCTGTTTTACCATTTCCTCAAAGTAATCTTAATGTTTAATGGAAAGTGATAAAGAGGAAGTGTGAAAAAACACAACACGGTTTTCCTTTTAGTTAAAACTCTGTTTGTTTTGGTCCATATTAAAAAAATGATTTTCCTATATATTTAGTCCTCTAAAATCCATGCCATTCGGCTACGAGCATTAATGATGTTAGGATGAATTATACAGAGAAATCAAATTTTCCGTAGCATTTGAACGCCATTAAAATGCCAAACAATAAACTACCAGACTGCAAATTAGATCACTGGAAATATCAAACACATTGCGGTATAAAATCCATAATTGCATTTAGCGCTTTGGCTCCCAGGGGACAGGCTGCTAAAGATCATCACCGTGCCACATATGAGAAGCTATTGACAGAACGATAAAAATCGACAGGCTAACCAAATAAACACTGCAGGCTTCATTAAATATTCAGCAACTGAAATTTGACTATCATGTGCCTTTTTTCCCACTAGATGTGTCCTGCTGCAGCGCTCAGGATTTCACCGTGACAGCAGTGTGGGCGGCTGTGCCCCGCAGGGCTCACGGCCGCGCGGCGCAGGGCGCGGGCACCACCAGCAGGTACTGGCGCCATCAATAAACACACTGCAGCCCAGACAGGGTGATTACTCTCCCGAATACGTTATTAGTCTTGGCCCCAGGAATACCTCCAAAGACTTTAATTAGAGGAAGCATAATATCTGCAAAAGTTTAACACTCCTGCTAGGAGAACAGGGACATTTTGTCCCTAATGAAGCTGAGCATTAAATGGCCTCCTCTCTAGCCCCTTCTGCAGGTGGGTGCCACAGCAACTGCAGGACCCTGCACACCCTGAGACAGGCATGCCCAGCTGTTCCAGGCTGGCCAGGACTCCAGTGGGCACCTGTGTCTGAGGAGCACAGAGCGTGGTGCCCACCCCCAACAGCCTGACCCTAAGACCAGAAGGCACCCACAGGCACAAGCTCTGGGATGCTCATCAGTGCCTGGCTCTGACCTGGAGAATGGTAATCTGCTTTGTGTAGCTCTGTCTTGTGCATGGTAAGAGGGACACAAAAGAAATGAGCGTCCCTGGCAGAAGACAGGATGGTACTAATTTTAATTTTTACTAACCACTTATTTTACTAACCACTTATTTTCTGTTGCTTTCTTGGATCACTTGCTGGCAGGAAGAGTGCTTTTGTGGCCTAAACAGCCATTCTTTCTGGTGACAGTGAGATAGAGCTACAAGAGAGTTGGTACAGGCAGAGGGCACAGAGCCATGCCATGTACTTGTGGAAGAAAATGGAACTTAAATAAATCCAGTGTGCCTCAAGGAGTTCTAGAGCCCAACAGTACTTGCTGCTTGTGGACCCAGCCTGACCGAAATGGTGAGAAACTGGGACCTGGAACAGGGCTTGTGTACTACATTGTTTAAAATATTTAAAATACACTGTTGTATTTCTTAAAATTACATTGAATGTTTCAAATCCTGGAATGAGTTCCCACAACCCTGTCAAGACATATTTTCGCCTGCTTGCATGCTCATGCATGCAGAGTAGCACACTTACTGCTGCAAGAGAAAAGAAAACAACGAAAAGGCTGCACGTTTCCTGATTCTGTTCCTACAGGCCTTGAGTCTGAAATTAGAACAAATAAAATGTATAATGCATGCTCTGGAAGCACCCAATAGGGTTATAAGCAGCCATTCCCTCTTCATGGAGAAAAAGTTTATGTAAATGACTGATGACAGTGTTATTGTGTGAGGAATATCAATGGAGTAATTACAGTTACATAGCTTGCTGCTGCACTGCTGCTCTAAGCCTGTGTTAATTTTTCACACCACTCCCCTGGGAAGGATCGCAGTGTGCTCCTAAGAGCAGAGCTAATAATCGGAGCTCTGAGCCACTGCCGCTGAAACTAGCCCCAAGGTCTTTCTGAGCAGACTGCTAAACACTGCCTGTCTCCCCAGAGAGAAGAGAACAGAGATAAAATGATTAAAAACTGCCAAATTGGGCTGGCAATCACTTGGCTATACTGTCAGCCCAAGACAAGACAAATCTCAGTTATTTTTCCTTTTGTGAGCTGGAGAACAAGACCAGCACAAAGCAGCACGACTGCTAGCAGAGCAGCGGGATGACCACGTTCCTTCCAGGTCCTCACCACTTCTGTGTCAACATCTACAGACTCAAGTGATATCTCAGTGCTTTTATTTAACACCAGCACAAATCCAGAATCTGAGAAAACCAAATTCTATTTAGGCCTACTGGGACACTTACTAGAAGTCAATTCCACTTGTTTGATCCCAGGAAGAATTTCAGAACTGAGCAGATCACAGACCCAATAACTACATCTTCCTCCATATGAGCAGTTCTTTGGGGTTGGATACTGCTGATACCATTTGTCCTGAAGTTTTAGACAAATGACATATTTTGTCCAGCTCTACACAGTGAGAGATAGCAATAGGATTAAGTGACAGAATACATATTAAGTGCGTAAATTAAAGCAAATGCGCTTTTAAAGACTTAGGTGAGGTATCTACATCTCAGTTGTGTGAGCGCTGTGAGAGGGTCTTAAGCCACAGCTGATGATCAGTTACACAAGTTATCACTTCCCACAGGCTTGGAAGAAATACTCCATAACATAAAAGAAAAGTAGCCACAATTAAGCCTATCAACTACAAACCAGCATCCCACATAAAGCAACCTTGCAGTCCTGACACAAACCACCTCACAAAGGTGCCTACACCTTTCCTGGTGAGGCGAAGAACAACAGCCAGAACGGCTGTGGAGAATCCCACAGACCTTGTGCATGGCTGGTCCATAAGCCCTGTGCAAGCTAAATTTCCTGTGCGAAATCTGTCAAAATCGGTCAACATCACTTCATCCCTGTAAAAGGGCAAAAGGGTGATAGCTAGGGACCTCTTCTACTGCTCATCACGGTATTTTTAGTTTGAGTTCACTGCATGAAATCCTAAGTGCAGATGTCAGCATTTGTGTAACCACCTAGCCAAATCCTTTTCCAGAGGCCAATTGTCAAGTGGCTCATGCATATTAATGACAAAAGTTACACCAGTCTGAACCTGGGGCTCCCCAACCCCTTCCTATCTATCCACAGAAAGGGGGATGACACACGGTCTTTTCTCCTATACCCCACAAATTTCTCAAACATTTGTTTGTGATTAAACCATTTGTTTGTTATTAAAAATACTTTAGCTAATACCCTTTTGAAGCAAGAGGAAGAAATCTGGCAAGATGGAACACTAGCAGCTGGTTGGGATAAACGGGCTACAGGAGGCAACTTGCTCTGATAAATCCTCCAATTTTTCCAGTTTTCACTGAAACATCAATTGCCACGCCTGGTCCCCAAACATCTCATTTACTGGACAACTTCTGGAGTTTCACAGGGATTAAAATGACCTCTCGTCTCTGTTTCTCTATAGGTCCGTGGCAATGCCCCCAGGGCAGGGCACCCCCATGTGCCTGGCTGCATGTCTGCCGCAGTGAGGGAGCAAACCCTGCACCTGGGGCTCTGCCAGCCCCGAAACCCTGCCTGGGGCTGTGTCCAAAACCAGTTTCGTGCACGGGCAAAACAGGGTTCGGTCCTCCACGTCCCAACAGAGATTTGGAAACAGGACATTTAAAAACTTGCAGGGGAAGGAGGGAGGGAAGCAAAGCTGGGGCACACAGGGACACTCGGGGCCCGGAGCTGAAACCCCTCCCCAGTGGGGATCAGCGGCACTGCTGAACTGTGCAGCCTCTTCCCCAGGAGAGCAGCGTGCCGGGGGCTGGGCCCTGCATCAAAACCACATCTGAGGCAGAGTATCCTCAGCTATTAAATAGGTTTTAGTTTATTTCATTAATAGGTCAAAAAGAATCAGCTAAAAATGAGCTATCTTAGTGTCTCGTCTGCCATGCAGGTCCACCACGGCTCATTCTGGCTGTGTTGAAAAAGCCCATCCCTCTGTACACCTTTGGTTTGCATCAGACTAAGGTAAACGGAATCCTTTTCACCTGTTCCAAAACTGACCTTGCACAGAGACCAGATGCCATGACACCAAGCTCTGTGAAACCACATTTATTACCTCCCAGTTATCTCTCAGTTAAAGCAAACATTTCCTCTGTAAAACAAGCTGTTGGGGAAAGCCTCTAAAGTAGCCAGGAATGATACAGCCACATCTACAGCCCCTTTACCCTCAGCTGGACACACTGGTATTCAATAAAGAGAAACTATTCAATTAAGAGAATCTAAATAGGCATGTACTTGCAGCCTGGAAAAGTTTAAGTTGCTGGAGCTGTCTGCATGGCATTTGTGGAGTGGAAATGGTTTAGGCTGCTGCATCTCAAGGAGAGTAAGGCCAGTCTTTGTGGATGCGACACAGCCCCGATGGACATTCCTCACCCCCTTGTCTTCAATGTAACACAACCTTACGGCCAGCTGACAGACATTTTCCAGTGTTAACAACATGGGCTTGCTTACTGTGTTTGTTTCCTCATTTCCACTCCTAAAAAAAAGATAAATCACTATAATCTTAACTTTGATACACGAAAATACACCTTTTTCACACACTAAATACATAGCCAATGCACACCAGAGGCATTTCACTTAGTTACTGTGAGCAGAGAGTCATATTGTAAACAGAAAAACAACTTTCTACTTCAGCTGCTCTAGATCCAGATGCTTTCTCTGTTCTGCAACACTCCAGACACTTATGATTAAAAAGAACATACCAGGTATTACAACTATTAAACTGTTAGATACAATTTACAATGGCAATAACCCCCTTGTCGTTGGTCTTTCCTAAAGTTAACCAGAGGTTTGTCAGGTATTTAACAGCTCATGGAGAGAACAGAGTTTGGGAGTTGTTTCACAGAAGTTTGGTCAGTTATTTCTTAAAATCACCAGCTTTTGGTTTAACTCAGTTTGTTCAAGTTAAGGAAAATGTGAGGCTAACTGGTATAGGTCTTTTTACTTTTGGTCTATTTATACAGTGTCTCATTTCACTCATATTCAGAGCAGATCAGACCTGAGTCCTGCTCTGAGCTTGCAGACTTGGGGTCAAGCACCTCCCAAGGCAGGCAGGCAGGCAGGCAATGCACCCCTCAGCAGTGCCAGTGCCGGAACCTCAGCACTCAGCTCTGGACAAAACCACCGCCAAGCCCAGCGGCACCGGCTGACAGCACAGGCCGGGCAGGGGGTTTGCAGCCGGCCACAAGCCCGGCCCCTTGGGGCTGCCCATCCCACCATATCCCACCAAGGTAGTATGGCTGGGGACTGTCAGCCTTGGTGTCCCTCCAGAAGTGTCCAAAGGGATCATTCAGAGGCAGAGGGATGTCTGCTGGATCATTCTCTGCAGCAAAGGCAGGGGAAGGCAGCAGACTGCCCTGAGTGATGTACTTCCCTGGCTCCCAACTGCACCAGGACATGCAGGGCACAGCTTTGGCATAGGGTAAGGTGGACAAGGGTGGTAGGACTGGCCAAAAGATAGGAGGAGAACAAGCACCCAGTGGTGTCCTCCTTTTATAAGAAATTTAGTAACTTTGCTAGAGAAGTACTAACCAGGAAAGCTGACAGTGCTTGTTCACTGCAAGTAATGAGGTTTGACAGATTTTTCTCAAGGATCACAGGTTATAGACTCCCCTACTCATCAGAAGCAAGATGTTGTCACGGTGGATGTCTATCTTTCCCAGAAAATATGAACAATTTAAACATGTGAGAGCATGTTGAAGTCATCATAAACTTCACAAATGGCTTACTGTCATTTCTGTCCCTGCTAGGGTGAGCACTGCAAATGCAAACCAGCCTGGCCTCAGGACACCCACCAGCATGATGCAGCCCTGGGAAGGATCAGCAAAAGCTGAAGATGAGAAAATGATCAGATTAACATTTTCTCACTACATGTCCCCAAGCTGACTGTGTTGCCTGCCACCTCCGGTTAAATTCACACAGAATTTAGCCCCAAGCTTCCCTAGATTTTTAGCTTAGCCAAGGATCCCTGCGTTTAGTAATTCCACCAGACGATAAGAGCAGTTTACAAAATGTCTTAGCTTTTCTGTTTCTGGAGAGCTGATAATTTAGGGCTTGACACCACGTGCAAGTCTTGCCTGAGCAGGAACCCTGCATGGTATAATTGCTTCCTGCTGCGAGGGCACAGTGTCTGGATCAAGGCTCACAGCTGACACACTCCTGCCTGACATCAGGCTGGAGCAGACACCTCTCCATGCCATCGGCACACTCCTGCAACCATTCCTCACCAGCTAACTTCCTCTTTCAGTGGCACGAGTGGTGTCAATGAGCTGGGTATTTTGATTTTGGAATGATCTGGGAGGTGCAGATTTTATTATGCTAATGAAATAAGAACACAATAGTCCTCTGAAGCATGCAAGCCAGAGGCCAGGGGCAGTGCTAAAAACTTCTCCCACAGGAAAAACAGATACAAGGCTGGCTTTGAGAGTGGGCGTCTTCTACACTAACCACTGCATTGTCAGAAACCACAGCTGTCCACCACATGAGCGAGCTCAGACAGGCCTGCCTTGGGCGTGCTGACAGGTCAGTGCCTGCAGCGTGGTGCTCCCCTGCAACACAGGGCAGCTCCTCAAGCTCTGAGCTGGCAACCTCGCAGCCCAGCACCCGTGAGGATACGTAGGGCACCAAGCTGAGCTGTGCCAGGGTTGCCCTGCCTGTCTTCCTAAAGGCAAGGGGCTGATCGGCCTCCCTGGGCATTTCTAACGCTGGCATTTACACACACAAACATGCTTCTCTTTGGCCCTTTTATATGTGGCACTTTTTACTAGCACGTGTCTTGCAGCACAGCATCAACGTGAGTCTGCAGAGCAAACCTCCAGCTGAGCACCTGCACAGTCCCCTGGCTGGCCCAGCTTTCGAGGTGCTGTGCATGATCCTTCTCTCGGTCTGCTGTTTGCCCTGTCATGCTCCTACAGTACACACAGAACAGCTTGGGTCTTCCAGGAGAAAAAACACACAACAAGCTATTATTAAAATTAGTTTAGTAAACAATAATCAGAGGAATAGTTAATAAGCACAGCTTTGCTGTGTTAAGTAGGAAATTAGATCCACTGCCCCATTACTATTTTGAGTGAGAAAGCAATGATGCCTTTAATTATGCATAGTCTGCTTTATTTGAACTGTGTTGGCTGTTGTGAAGGAAATAATCAATGTAAACGCCTCCTGAGGTCGCTCCTGAGGCAGCCGTGAAATGAACTAAGTGAGCAGAGCAGTGCGTATAATCATATCAAGCAAATCCCCAGGTACCAGCCTGAGAAACACACACATATGATTTATACACTCTCCACAACTCAACACTGACACCCCGAGCCATTTTAACAGCAGAGCCTACACATTGCTCTGAATTCTTACCTATACATGACAAGTCAAATTTTTGAAGCTGGAATTAATCCTGTGCATTTTAAAATTAACATAGCCTACCCTGAACTCTGTGGGAATCCTTCTTGATTAGAAATCGTGGAACTCAACTCCTGTTTAAAACCAGTTTGTATTCTAGGGACTTAAGCAGAACTCCCCAAAGAATTTCTGCACACTAAAGTTAATCTTCAGGAGAAGTTCAACATGAAATAAAGTTTAGAACCAAACTCTACCGTAGTGAGAGGGGCAAGATTCAGGCTGGAGGAATTCTCTTTTAAGTTCTGTATTTATTTAATAGCAAACTTTTATCTAAATTTGTTTACAAAGCTAATCAGATTTTTGGTTTTTTATTGTTTTTCACATTTTTGAGTTCAAGCAAATATTTTAAGTACAAGTATCCATCTTTAGTGTGAATTGGCAGAACCTGTGTTAAACTGTGAAGGGGAGAATACAACACCCAAACAAGACTTTGTGTGCAGATTCCTTCACCAGCCACCTTTTGGTGACTGAGGTGCTGCGGCAGTGTCCCAGCTCACCCCACCCCTCCCCACGTTTTACTTCTGTGGAAGCCGCACCAAGAAACTTAGTTAAAAAAAGAAAAAAGAAATTATAGAAAGGGAAATAGTGTTGTGATCACAGCTTGTAGGGAAATCACGGTGTAGATGTCAAGCCCTGGCACAGAGGCTGGAGCCTCTTGCTGCGCTGCAGGAGCCCACGCTGCTGCAGAGAGTAGCACCCCAGAGGGGTCTGCAGCACTCAGCCACGGCAGCCCCAGCTGCCCTCTGCTCACACAGGTCAGGCAGGGGCCGGGAAGGCCACGCTCCACGGACCTGCCCAGAGCCAGGAGCCCTCTGCCCCCTCAGCTGCTTCCCTTCTGTGACACCTGCACGCTCACACATCGCGGTCTCTGCTGAACTTCCACGCCGATGTTGCCCCCCCGCCGCAGAATAAAGTTTCTCAGCTGTCTCATGCAAGGCCTCCTGCTCCAAAAAGCACAGAGGAAAGATTTTTTTTCTCACAGCTGAACCGCCACAGAGTTTGTTCAGCACAGTTCCCTGACACCTTGTCACTGCCAGGGCAGGAACCATGTCACAGCAACACAGAGGTTTCCCAGTGCACATTTGGGTGGTTTTGTATAGACATCTGCTCTCCACTCCACACACAGGATTTCTGCAGGTCCCTCATTCATGTGCTAAAGGGAGTTTGATCTTTCACTGAGACGTGACTGGCGTGAACTTCACCCTAAGGAGTTAAATCAGCTTTTGCTGTGGAAACTCACATGATAAAAATAGATCCTCCTGCTCTACAGGATCTGTGCTGTGTGTGATTTAAGGGTCCTTACTGAACCACCCTGTGCGGTTTGTTTTGTTGCACAAAAATCATATTTGTCAAAAATTTCTTTCCCCAAGATTCATTTGAATAGGTGATGCTGTACTGGCCACAGAGGGAGAAAACAGCCTATTTTTCCCAAATGTAAAAGGAAAGCTTATGCTTCTTAGCATTTAGTATAGAAATAAAAGTTTTAAGGAGTAAGAGCATATGGTGGTTCATAATTTTCATACAACCCATCCCTAAACATGCTACCATAAATCTTTTAACACTAAGTAAGTCTGAATAGAGGTATCCAAGATCAGAAAGTAGTATTTTGTGTGACTTCAGACTTTTCAAGTCTACAATCAAAACAGCTATGTCCAAAACATGCTAAAAATTTCCAGCAGGAAGCTAGGGGCTATTGTTTGCATTCTTTGATGGATTTGGCTATTTAATGTTCTTAAAACTGAAATACTGTAATAGTGTTTCTAAAAAAATATATTCATCCCCATGTTTTCTGAGAGTTGGGTAGACACAGATTTGGGTATCAGGACCTGTTTTTCAAGATTATTTGAAATGTTGTTGATTTATTTCAGTTTGAGGGTTTTTTTAAGAGGGCTGTTCTGGTCACCTGAAAAGGCACATCCAGTCACTACAGGCAGGAAAAATGAAACTGGCATGAGCTCTGAGTGAGGCTCAAGGCAATGACAGATGAACTATCACCTTACTACCTGCCCAAGCAGCACTCTGCATAGAGGGTATGATCTTTTTGAATAAGAGGTAGAGCATTTCTCATCCCAGCCTTGTGCTTCACCCCCCTGTAACATGTACAAGACATAAAGCACTCTCTCAGCAGTTTCTGAGCACCGTGGAGTGATGCTCTGGTCACTGTGATGCTCGTGCTCATCTGTCAACAGGACTGGGACAATGGGCTCTGCCAGCGTGTGCAGCCCCAGAGCTACAGCTGCTCCAGGAGCCTTGGATGGGTTCCTGTGCCACACACAGAGCTGGAACAACCTGGAACTGATGTCCCCTCTCTTGAAATAATATGGGCAGAGGTGAACAAGATTCTGAGAGCGGGGTGTGCTGGAGAGGCCAGTCTGCCTGCAGGATGTGTCACAGGCGCTGCCACCACCTTCACCTGTGGGGCTGCACTGCCCAGGGGCACAGTGGGTCGTCCTACAGGCCTCCCTTCAGGCAGAACTTGAGGATCACACAGCCATACGCACATGTGCACACAAACACATCTGCACACACTCACATTTTCCAGCCCCTTAAAGAAAAAATAAATCGCATGAGCATCGTGCATATTTTAAACTGATACCCTGGGGGATTTTCAGACCAAAAATGCCTTAACCAGAAAACTTCATGTTTTCCTTGCTCTCAAAAACTCAGAAGAATTCATATACAAACGATGACAAATACTTCATTCAAACAGACAGTTACTCCCAGAGCAGAGGGAACAGGGCCAGCTCAAGTAGTTCGGATGGCTGCATGCAGCTAGGCCCTTTGCTTCAAGACCACAGGAATTGTTTATCACTGAGACTCTCCCAAGCTAATTGAAACCAGCCCTGACTTTTGAACCTGCCAGCACTAAAGAAACTTTAAGTGTTTTCTCCTACTGAGATTTGGCCTATGGGGACTGCTCATTGCTTACCCCTCAGTCATTTTCAGTTCTTTTTATTTCCACCTTGAATGGATCCTTGGACTAAAAGATGCTTAAGCAGTTCTCTGGTAAAACACTTCATTTAGATGACAATGAAATTTTGAGACCATGTTGCTCATTTTGCATCTTTAAGGACACTGAATCCAAGTTTGGATTCATCATTGAGGACTCTGATTATGAAACAGTGTCGATAGTTTGGGGTTTTTTGCGCTTTACAATTTACAAATGTAACTTGGGCAAATGACATTTGCAGCATACAGCATGCTCTCACTTAGGATTTGTACAAGCTCTTGGTAGCAAAAATTTAAGTAAGGAGTTGGGAAAACAGTCCAGTTAACCTGAAGGTGGTTTAACATTTTCTAAAAACAAGCTGAAAAACATTTCCATCCAAAGGCAGACCAGCCTGGTATGTGCTGTACTGGACAGGTATGCTGGCCTGCCCTACACAAATGGGGAATGAATTCTATGTATCTTCATTAGGATGCTGTTATAACAGGAGCACCAGTGTCTAATGCTGCCCTCCAAAAAAACACTTTGGAAAACATTGCAACCGTGATGCCTGACTGCTAACAGGCAATCCACAGCCTTATCATTGATAGAGAAATGGATACAGGTCGTAGCACCAGATTCTGGCAGCCTGACATCCCAAACTTGCTTCCAGCCCTCCTAATTCCCCCAGGACACTGTTCGGTGCATCACAGATTAAGTCAGGACAAGCAGGCAGGCAGCAGCACATTTATCTTCTCTGCAAACATCAGTTCCAAGAGATATTCCACAGATAAGACAAGTTCATTCAAATTCATTCATCTGAGAATAGAAACCTAAGCCAAAACTAACACGCATTTTATGCTTATTTACAGACCACCAGAGACTAAAGGATTCACCAAGAAATTCACAGGTACCTTGTCTGCAGCAGCAGCAAAATGCCACAACTCATTCTCCTGGGAGGTTTCACCACACACCAGCCTGAAGTTCAGCCTTTCCCCACGGCTCTTCTTCCCCTGTGGTCCTGCTCCTCGTGCCGAGCTGACCTTGGTCCATGCAGCAGTGAGGAGAGCACTCTGTGCCTGGTGCTGTCTGGACAGACGATCCACCTTGACAGCAGTCAAACAACTGCAAGCCCGCAGGCCCTGAGAAACACTTGCAACGGGATCACAGAAACAACTTCTCTGCATTCTTAGACTTAAGCACATTTATCTGCCCAGAAACTCAGGGTACCCTGAAGAGCAGCACCACCCTTGTGCCTACAGCCAGTCCAGCCCTGCAGCCCAGCCCAACCCCCAGGAAACAGCCAGGGTGGAGCTGCCATTTTCAAACTTCTGGGGAATTTGGCAGTAGGTGAAGCCAGTAACAAGGAGCTACTGGCCCTCACCTGTGCCTCTTGGGAGGGGAGGCACAGAGGTTCAGGGAAGAGTGAAAAAATGGTTGGGTGTTTGTCCCCAGGATGGTTCCAAGATGCACTCGTGATACTCTGCTGGATTCCTTGTTTAAAGTCCCGGCAAAGATCAGCTCCATCCCTGACACTTTCTGTACATGGTACATTCATTGCCTTGGTATATGGAATACAATTGATGGCTTGGAAAAAAAGAGGTGAATAAAATTTAAACTTCTGTGTAGGTTGTGTCCAGAGGAAGTCTGTGCCCAGATATTGCCAATTGATAAAGTCAGTAGCTAGGTCATGTCATAAGTGAATAAGGTAGTGATGATGTCAATGAACAAGAGAAGAAAGAGTTTTCTCAGTGAACACATCATGATCTTCTGTAGAGAAAAGAACAAATACAGTGCTCTTTTTCTTGTATGCACCTTTTTCCAACCCTGCCTCTTTTGAATGCGCAGCTGATAGTCCAAGGACCTCATCAAAAGAGGACACTGGGCAACCATACCTGTCCTTGTGGGAAGGACACAGCAGAGTAAACAGCGTATGACAGATGGTAGTCATAGTGCTGACACACAGTGAGATGTTGTTTGGGTCTGGAGATTCTAAACACTGAGACATTTACCTACTAACATCAGGAAGGTGAGAGGGCTTTTGTGCCTTTGAACTCCACATGCTCTGAGACTCAGCCACTGCAGCAGGGACCGCTGGAGCAGGAGCGAGGGAGACAAAACTATCCACAGGTGTAATGGGGCTCCAGTGAAAAGGGGTGCATGGGCTGGACCGTGTGGATGCATGGATATGGCTGAACCAACGTAACCCCCGTGTTCACAATTGGGGTCCTGTTCACTACGCTCATGGACACCAGCACACAGGTTCAGACAAGGAGGCTCTTGGCTATGCCCCTGCTCACCTCGTGAGCACCTCTCCAACGGGCTGCCAGCAGTGCTGGTGTACATCAGCAGGAATTACAACTTCCAGGAGCTCTCCAGACCACAGAACCAGTATTTTCCACACATGCCAATACTTTCCAACTGTGGGTACACCTTCTTGACAGGATTTGGGAATGCTTGGGGGCTTTGGATTAGCTCCTGGAGCTGGAACAGCCATGTCAGCACGGCACTGTGCCCAGGCTGAGAAATGTGGGGGTGTAAAAGTCAAGTTTATCTGGAAGTGGGACAGGGGGTACAACAGCTTGGGAAGTGCTGACAGAGGCTGTTTGACACTCAACCTGTCCTGAGGAAGCTTCAGGAATCCTGCTCAGTATCATGCAGGGATCAGCCTGGCAGGCTCACACGTGCATACTAGTTATTTCCCCCAGGACTGCAGCAGCAGCAGCAGCAACATCCTATCAGCTTGTGTGTGGGAGCAGTCCCAGTGCCAGTGTTGATTCAAGTGGAGAGTCACCCCCAGCTGGCACCAGGCCAGCCTGTTGAATTGTCTCCTCACCCCATGCATCCTCAGCCTTTATGAAGGGAAGAGCTTTCCCCCACACCTCTGCTCCAGTTCCACTGCGGGCATCTGTGCCCAGTGCAGGGGTGCACGTGTGACATCTCACAACGTGCAGCACACGGCCCTGCCTCTGCCAAGGGGATGTCACCTGCATACCACATGGGGACAGTTCCACACAGACCTGAGAACGGTGCAAAGGGGCTGCTCATTCCTCCTTTGTGGGACATACATTAATGTATGTTATCTTACAACACTGCAAATAGTAATTAGGGCTCAGTTACGCGGTCCTATAGAGAGGCCTACACCTGCAGGCTGCAAAAATGACATTTGTGGGCTGCAAATTTGTGGGTTAAGGATGTGTGAGACATCAGCTCTTCCCTCCCCTTGAGAGGTTCACACCTTTCACCAGCCTGGAGAACACCCTCACCTGTGAGCTAGGGGGTGATAGGGGCAGGTCCCATCTTCACCCTCCGCCACACAGATGAGTCACCGGGTGAGCATCCGGGGGCTGGTGTGATCCGGGTGGACAGCAGCGAGGGCACTCATCTGCTCAAGGCTACAGGTACCAATCCCTGCTCAAGGCTGGCCACCACTGTGCCCAGGCTGCTGTCTTGGGAGGAGCGCGGCAGCGAGCACTGCGGGTGCTTCAGGAGGGAGGAGAGGGGGGTGCACCACCGGCTCCTCCTCCGGCAGTGCTTTAAAAGAAGGTTTTGGCTGCCGCTGCATTTTGTGCGAAACCTGATCTTGTCAGCGTGCGCGGTGAGCTCCTGCATGCCTACCGCGGCGTCGAGCCCCGCGGGCCCGGGCGCAGCAGCAGCTCCTCTTGGCGAGCAGTCAGCTGGGAGCGGGCCAGGTCCTCTGGAGAGGCCGATAGCCCCGGCACCCAGGGAGTGCTGTCCTGGCACCCAGGGAGCGCTGCCCCAGCACCCGCGGACTGCCGTCCCGGCCCAGAGCGCGGCTCCCGGTGCCGGCAGCCAAGGGGCGTCTGCCCGGCGCAACACCCGTGCGGCCCGGACTCGCTCCCTCTGGAACCACCTCGACACCTTTGGCTCGGCGCTGAGTGGGGCCGAACTGCTCACCGCCACCAAAACCTGTTTCTATTAATTTTAAACTATAACACATCTTAATTATAGCTATTAAAAGCTACTCTATATTTATACTTAATAACAGCACCTTTACTGGGGGCTTGAGAGTTCACACTCATCTGACAGCCCTGTTCTGGAACGTCTGAGCTAGATAAAGTTGCATAAAGTTTGCACTAGTCTTGCTCTGCATCAAAGTATTGTCGATTTACACTACTGCCAGACAAAAAATTTAGATGTAAAAATGGGAAATTACAAATCCAATCGTTAAAAAATCCCACCATAACACAAGCCGAATTCAAATTCCTGGCACAAAATGTTTTCTTTTTAAAATCCTTCCATTTTTAAGCAAGAATCCATTTCAGCCCATGTGACCCTTTCTGGCAGCCAGCTTAGCACTGCTCCCTACTGTCAGTCCCAAACCCAACAGGAATTTACAGCCTTTCTTCCACTCAACGTTGTCACTGAACAAATTGCCGAAAATGAGCAGTGTTCCTCACCACAATTACTCTGTCTCTCTTTTGCACAATTGCCGTGTTCTAACCCTAATATTTGCACTCTGGCCATTATCCATCATAAGCCACCTCACCCTGCATCCATGTGTTGCTTTAGACAACCTCTATTCCCAACCATTCCAGCATTACTAAATGCACATTGTGAGATTAATTTTGAAGAATAAACAATAGTTTATTTGTTTTGCTTTTCACAAACACGTGTACAAGTAAAGCTTAATGGCCAGCCCACTTCAGAAATAGGATGCAAAAGCATATTGAAAACAACTGCTTTAAAACAAGTAGTCAAGGGAAATGTTTCCCCCTTTCCCATTCCCCATTGATGGGACACAGGGAGTGCTGCCCTAACATCCCTCAGTGAGGGAGCCAGGATCATGTCCCTGCTTCTGGCCACTTGCTTCCTTATGCTGCAAGTCTGTGACGTGTCTGGAAGAACAGAGATGGTGAGAAAAAGAGAGAAAGCTGCACCCAAGGTGACACAGAGCAGCCAAATGCTCCCGACTGCCTGCCGAGCCTCACTGACACAGAGAATGTACACAGATTCGCTCCAAGCGGAGATTCTATTAGTTCCCACCTCTTGGTAAAGAAACTAGCTAAATGTGGCATCATCCTGCACCTACCTAAGTTCTGCAGATCAGCTAACAGGACAGTGTACCCTTTGGGCAGGAAACATGGCATCAACATTTTCTATTTTTCCCCTCTGCAGCACAGAAATTCGGGTGTTTCAGCAGCATTCCAGCCCGTTCCCTACCCAGTTATCTTGGCAGGAATGCCAGCAGGGCTGAAACACAAGACAGCACTGATCCTCAGCCGTGACTGACCCCAACTTGATAGTCCCGTTTTTTTCATGGAGGATTAATTCATAAAAGATTCCACAGCTCCACCTAAAGCTCCTTCCTCTCTGAATTTCCTCGTGATGCAATCCATTGAAGTTTCAGGATGGCCTTTATTACAGCATATGCTGAGGCTTCAAATGTAAAGCAACATTTTGAAAAGGCAGCATCTGTCTGCAGGCAGGAAACCCCTTTTGTTGCCATATTGAACTCTTACACATAGAGAGGGATGCATTGCAAGCAGTAAACTCTTGATCTTCTCTCGAAAGTCTCTACTTTCACTTATCAGCCTGACATCTCACAGTGGGGCCACCTGAGCAGACGATGGGGCTGGCTCCAGGGCTCGCAGACTGGAACCAGACCTCCGAGGGACGGAGGTGGCCAGCTCCCTGGGACCCTCCAACACAGTTCAAAGTGACATGTTTCAAACAGCCCTCTCCTCCATACCCCATGGCCTTCAAAGCACAAACAGCTTTATTGCCTGGAGCATGGTGAGGATCCGCTCGGGGATGTGTGGCAGTTGCTGAGCCGAGGACGGAGAGCTCGGCAGGGACCTTTGCATCCTGCGCTCTCAGGGCTGTTTGTAAATGAGTTTAAAGTGACTCCACTCTTTGATTTCTGACATCCTATTTCTGCCAGATCCTTGCAGTTCTCTCTCAGAGCTCACACACAAAGAATTTTAAGCAGAAATACAGTAAACCCCCCAAATTTTTTTAGAATTTTAATAAATAGATAAATAAAAGCTTCACAGCTATTGGACTCTGAAGTTCAAGACAAAACTCCTCTGAAGCAGAAAATGAGTTAACACATAATTAGGGGTTTTCCCAAAGAGACTGAATAATTTATGGAAAGTTACTGACATGTTCCTGACATGTTTGGTCCGGTTACACCTTTGCACAATATTAGGCTGTGACATCACAGCACTAAAAGGCAGTGTTTTCAAACAAAAAAATCAGTTATTGTCAAGCCAACAGAGCAGAAGCTACAGAAACTGCTAAACGTAGACCATTTTCCTAAATCACTGCTGTATAAAAGGAAAACATTCCTAGCTGTGTGCAATGTGTGCAGAAGTCACAGGATCCCACTTGTAACAACTTTCCTTCCCCTTGTCACAGCTCAAATTAATGGCACTTGGGAGGCAATGAGCAGAAGTGGAGTACTCTGCCCAGCTCCTCCAGCAATTTCTTATAAGAACTATTCCTAGAGCAGAGACCTACTCACCACTGGCCAGAGTCACTCTGTATCCAAACAGACAAATTTTCCAATACTGATAAATGGATTAATGGACCATACATTTTGCAGAAACCTGCAGGAAAACAACTGTCCTCAAACAATGTGAGGGTGCAGCTCTGTGTGAAGACACAGACACTGTTTATCTAATGGCTGGAAAGTTTACAAGAAAACAGCAAACTTCGTGCTGTGGTTGTTGAACTGAAGTAGTACTTTACTAGAACCAGGTTTTTTCGGTAATTTTGCGGTTGTAACAACTATTTTCTTTACATACTGCTATAGAAAAGGGACTCTTTTTAACTTAATTGAAGACACTATCAAGAATAAATATACTGGGGCTTTTAATAAAAACAGTATGAGCAGAACATTCAAAGCTAAATAATCAGAAGCAATTTGTGTTCATGAGCAGAATGATGTGTCATTTTTTTTTCCTTGCAATGCTCTGTACTGGATCAGTTTTGAGACTGTGGCAAACTTTAAACCTATCTTAAAATAATGAACAGCAGTGAGGGTTGAAGATAGTTTGAAAAATACACTGGAAAGAGAAAACATATGCCACAGAGTGTGGTGCAAAAGTCATATTTCATGCATGACTTTAGAGAATGTTAATAAGGATTAGAACCATACTTCAGCAGAATAACAATCAGTCAGAGAAGTGTAATTAATTTTTCTTTAGATCTCTGTTAGACAAAAATACAGGAGAGATAATAATGTTGCCTATAGATTTTGATCCAGTGAAGAAATACAGCTCTTAAATACTTGTTGCAATTGTACACTGTAACTGCAGTGCAGTACATGACTCATTTACTTTATAGTTGTTGATTTTATAATAGTATGAATCCAAAAATATTTTTTAATTTTTTTTTTTTTGCTTTGGCCAATAAATATGATTAAGATAATACATCCAAAAACATATGTAAGCTGTGTATGTGAGACATATGGAAAGCAGATGTGTTCTTAATTTACATATGACCTAAAAAAATCAGCTGATTACCAGAGATGGTACTTTGTGGAGCTGTTTTGGAGGCAGAAGCATTGTTGCTAGCTCAGCACCATTTTAAAGTAGGCAGCTTGCTTCTCTTGTGCCTGAGACCCCAAAGTCAATGCAGCAGATTGCATCCCCGGAACAGTGATCACTTGGCTTCACACAGAACAGCCCAGAAAGGGAAAACCAAGGTCATTTGTTTCTAAACACGATTGTTATTGAAAACCTCTTTTGAATATCTTAAGTGTATGTTCCAGCATGTGCTTACAAAACTCCAGCTATGCCTGTAACAACGCTCCTTCAACCATAATGACAATAAAGGCCATGCTCAGATTCCATCATAAGCCAAACGCTGAATGCCAAAGTCAAAAGGCAAAACTGTGTCGGTCCCACTGGTGGGGAACCACACTGAGGTGGCAGCCACCTCTTCAAAACCACAAAGTTACTTTTATCACAGTCACAACAGATCATGGAAATGGCTTCTTAATTAAACCCCCTGTGACAGAAGTTCTCTGGGGGCCAAGTTCTGGTTTCATTTTTTTAGCTATACCCTGTAAGAAAACAGTAACTTACCGTCAGATACGAAAGGCCCAAAACACTTGGCTCTTGATAGCAAACACAACCAAGAAGGCATGTTCCCATTCCAGTTAGCATCAGAAGTCCAAGCTGGGCTGCAAAGGGGAGCACCAGAAATAAGCAGTTCCTACATTTCTTTAAAGCAAAACATTATCTAGTCTTTTCCTCAGCAGAGGTGGTTCAAATGGCAGGGGAGACTGCTGGAGCGATGAGACAGCTTTTCCAAAGCTCAGGCTAATTGAACGCATCACTGATGAATAAACACATATTTTTTTCAGGCAGGCATTTGTCACAGTTAGGAAATTCTCACTCTTCTGCCAGGCTCCAGCTTGGCAGCATCCACGGGAATCGTTCCAGCCAGAGTCCCCTTCTCAGCAGTGCCAAGATGCAAACCTGCTGCTGCTGCCTTGCTCTGGCAGTCGTGGTGCTCCACAGCCCTGCCTGCTGAGGGGCCGGGCAGAGTCAGGCACCCGCGCTGGAGGCGGCAGCTCTGGCTGACTCGGCCGCAGCCCCTTCACCATCCCCTCCTGTGCAGGGCACACCATCCTCCCAGCAAGACAGATCTCAGGAAGACCTTGAAGAGCCTCTGCACTCCCCCAAGCCAACAGGCAGTCGGTGCTTTTTTTTTAACAAAACAGTATTTTAAATTCTGTATCCTATTTTTTCACTGCAGATGTAATTCGAGATTTGCTGGTGCAGCAGTGGCTGCAGCAGACCCAGTGAGGTGAGCCCAGGCCCAGCCCCACTGCTCACATACTCTGGCAGCAGCACGGGATGGGGCTTCCCTCCGTGGAATCAGGGAAAGGCGCCCACTGTCACTTCCAGCTGTGTTGGGACTGACTGGTGAGAGCGTGAGGTGCTCGCACCCATGCCTACCTTGGTGCTCAGGGTGGTCTCTGAGGCATCTTCTCACTGCGATTCCTGCCTGGGAATAAAGCCATCCTCCAGCCCCACAGGGCCTCTGGTACCTAAAGCCCTGCACTGAGCTTGGGTATGGACATGGTCTCTGACAACACACAACACCAGCGTGCACCCAAGCACTACAGGACTGGTGTCTGCTGTTTCTCACGTATTAAGCTTTAGACCAAATAGACTCAGAGTTTGTTTCTCCAACTTGGGCTCCACAGCCTACACTGTTCTCCTGGTGCTTGTGCACGTGTTCAGTACATAATTCTGGCCTACTTCTTCACAAACCTGGATGCCAGACTCACACACCTCTTTGGCCCAGCAGTGATGCTGAGGGATGCTTTGCCCTGGATGCGGTGCAGGTTCAAATCCCTGTGCCAGGGCTAGGTCCCAGAGCTCCTGTCCACAGGGTGGGTGCTGCCCCACCGGGTCTTCTCCACTCCTCCCAAGGCAGGAGCACCGAGATCAACTGGCTGGGACTGGACAGAGCCAACATGGCCAGTGGTCAGTGCCTAGATGTTTAGCAGACCTACTGCTGAGTTAGGATCCTGAATGATTTCTCCTCCTCCTCCTCCATCAGTATTTTTCTTTCCTTGTTCCAGACCCTGTCCTCCTTCCAGGAAACCTCTGTCTATATCAGAAAAGACAATGGGACATGCCATTATTGTTGGACTCTTGTCCAAAAACTCTCGCTCTTCTCAGACAGCCCTCCGTGGGCCACTGTCAGAGCTGGCAGCACACACAGCCCAGCCCCACCACCACTGCTCTGGGTGCCCCTGCCAACACCCATGGGGCAGAGCAGTAACCCACTTCCCAGTGGGAAATTAAAATCCCACCCTGCTCATCAGAGTTACCTAACACAATAAGTACCATGATTCTTCCACAGTAAATCCTAAAAATGTAATCCTGTGAGATGTGACAACATTATACAAGGAAAAAGGGCTGCAGAGAAGACCCCAGCCCAGAGGCTGTTAGGGGCATTTTCTCATCATCATCAGAGACCTCATGATCTGAAACATCTGCATTGTCTTACACTGGTCATCAAGACCCTCTGTCCCTCTGAACTCCAAATGTTTCCCTTCTCTGCTGCTTGATGCCTCCCTGGGTCACAGGCCGTTGCTCACAAATCATTTCAGCCTTCAGAGGGGGCTGAGAGTAAGGCAGGGAGGCTCTGAAATTCAATCCCCAAAGGGTTTTTTGTTTGGTTTTTTTTGGTCCAAACAAATGTTATTTTTCTTTCAATGAGAATGCTGTAGAATCAAGTACTGCTAATGCAGGAACACCAGCCCAAACTCACTGTGGATGAATGTTTTTTCCCTGTTTAGTGATCCTTTTGCTCAGAGAAAGGCAGGACATGTCAAGGAAAGCAAGAGGAGCTGTTGTATATAGCATCAGGGCACACAGTGAGGTTTGGTTCTCTCTGGAAGATGCAGAACATGCTGTATTTCCTACACCTTTCTGCAACAGACGTGTTTGGTGTTAGGGTAGGACACCCCAAGCTGGCACCACAGCTGGCAGAGCTCCGAGGGGAGTGGTAAACAGCCCTCAAGTTCAAACCCACAATACTAACAGGATCTCAGATGCTTTCTGAAGTCCTCTTCTCTGCCATACACACAGCTTCATACCACACTGCTTCTGCTTGTATTTAACACTTCAGGTGTGTTACACACTCCTGTATTTCGGTAAGGCTTTTGCCAATGTTTTGATGCCCTTTACAGTTTTACTGAACCTTCTCCCCAAGCTCACCCTGATGTCACACTGTCTGCTCAATCCACCTATCAGTTAATTGACCTGAGAAGTTTACATACATTTATGGACTCCTGTACCAGCCTCATGGATTTCCAGGGTACATAATTCTGTGTTCAGCTGAGCACCTCCAGCCCTGTCTGTGCTGCAGAAGCCACAGCAAACTGACACCAGATTGCACTCCCAAGATCCCAGCAGAGCTGGCTGTTCAAAGCAAACATGCTCTGCTGCAGGAAAGCCGCAGCCTTGCAGGTTCCTTTGCGTGCTGTTTTTTTAAAATAGGATCCTGTGTATGCTCCCTTTTGCACTTCATGTTGGCAGCCGCTGGTGCTTACAGTGGAAAAACAAACGCAGGCAAAGCAGCAGCGAATGGCTCCGCACGCCCCAGACATGAGAACCTTCCCATCCCGGGTCCTGGGGCAGCCTGGTCCTAAGAAGACATGGGAAGAAATTGTGTGTCCCAGGGATAAGCACGCCTGGGACAGGCTCCAGCCTGCAGGAACCCCAGGCAGGTCGCTCTGCAAAGGACTTTGATATCTGCTGGAGCAAAATGCCACAAGAGATGAAGCATCTGCCCAGGATGGGATGTGAGCACCCACCGGGGAGCACTGGGTCGCCAGGAACCGGGCGGGGGACAGGGAGGAGAAAGGGGAATTCCTGAGGGATGATTTCTTAAAACATTTAATTAGCACTGACTTTTTACATCTAAAATTACTTTAAAAATGCACATAGAGATGAAAAATACAGAGGAGCTGGACACGCCTTCTCAAATGAGGACTGGTGAATAGTGCTGACAGAACCAGCTTGTAGCAGATGAGGTGAAGGAAGTTTGATGCAGTTTCTCTGCCAGTGGTGCCAGTCTGGATGAAAAGAAAAAAAATCTTAAAACTTTCCCATTCCATTGCTTTTGATTACAGCTTGAAAAAATACTTAATGCAAGGAAAAAAGTAATTAATTAGACTATGCCCCAGAATACAGCATTCTTTCAAAATTTCCCAGACTTCTGTTTCAAAAATTACAGCAACCAGTATAAACTTCACAAATCCACTGAGGAGGCAACTCTTCAAATACCTGTGGTTTCCCACATTTTCCAAGGAAAACAAAAAGATTTATAGTTTCTCATGTTAAATCTGAGGGGCTAAACTTTGAAAGATGTACTTGCCCACCTGCTGCACATGTATTAGTTCTAGCTGAAGAGAAGTCAATAAAAATGGAGAAAGAAGAATTTGGAGAGCTGGTTAAGGTAATAAGATTTGTTTCAGAGCATCTGATCTTTAGACTAACAGACTTCCAAACAGTTGGACAAGTAAATAAAGCACCACAGGGAACCACTATTTGCAATAGGTTACCGCAGGGATACGCACAAAGGAATTCCTACAACTAAGAAAGGGCTGGAGCTATGAAACTTATAATAGCAGCACTGGGATCGATTGCTGACTTCTACAACATTGATCCTATGCTTCTGAAAAGATAGGGGGTTTAGTTCCACTTACTCTTTTGCCTGGGTGCAAAGTCTGAAGAAGCTCAGTGAGACATTTCACTACATGATCTTACAGACGCAACACAAAAGGAAGTATTTTCTTTAAAGGCCTTACATTCTTCAGAGAAATAAAACCAGAATATAAACAAAATCAGATAGCCTGTAAATCATCCTACCATCTCTCTGGGATTTTCCTGCCCTGCAGACACAGCTTCCCCCAGGCAGCAGCTGTCCAGCGTGTGCATCGTGCGGGGCAGTGGTGGGCAGGACACGCGAGCCCTGGGACCAGAAGCGGGGCTGCAGTGCTGCAGGCAGAAGCACAGCACAGCCAGCGAACAAAGCGTCCCATGTCCCATGTCCATCCAGCACCAAGGGGGTGGAGGTGACACTGTTGTAAGATGCCATCTGATCAGAACTTCTTTTCTGTGCCTGACATGAATAAGGGGATTAGGACGGCAAGTTTCCGTGAGCTCACTCTATTGGACAAAAGGCCCCGAGGTTTAGTGTCACACTGCCTGATAAAAGTACAGGAGGCTGTCAATCACAGGCTCCTAGGTACTTGTGTCGGTGACATAATCTTATTAGAAGATAAACCAGTGAAATCCTTTTCATGATGAAAAGTTACATTTAATTGCTCCTTGGCTTTTCTACTCTTTCTCTTATTCATTTGTCCATTTAACTCTCTTAATGTTTGCTATTACAAGAATATAACAGCATTCAGATGCCAGCCATCCCCACCACAGCCACGCTTTAAATACATGAACAACCGAGGGTGCTGAGGGATGGTGGCGTCTGGGCAGGAACAGCACCAGTTGTGATCTTTTAAACAGAAGGTCAAAAGAGTTACTGAATTAATTAGCACGAGTGCTCACGCACAGGGATAAAGCTAAATGTTTTGTCACTTGATTTAATACCAAAGAAAGCTGACAAAAAGACTAAAACATGGTAAAGCTCAGTCTCTGTACAACAAAAGGACTTTTAGTATCCTCTTACAGGAGCAAATCCATATTAGTCTCAGTAATGTGACTATTTCACTTTCAGATTGCTTCTTTTCAGCTTCACAAACAGGCAGCTGATGCTGAGAGCATGAATCACCTGAGAATGAATCAGGAGAAACTTCACGGAGCCAGGAGGGGCAGTTTGGGGAGCATTAGTGTCTGCACCCCCTGTGTGCCCTCCGCAGCATCTGGGACCCCCCATGCTACACTGTGGGCTCGGCCAGAGCTCAGGGTCAGCCTGCATCACACAGGCCAGGGGGACCAGAGGAGCCCTGGCAGCACGGCACTCCCCCGCCCGAGGAAGGCTTGAGAGGACACACGCAAGGTCTGCACAGGACTCACTTCTAGGAGAGAGGAGGAGGACAGGACAGGACAGGACAGACCTCAAACCCTGGTACAGAGGAGGAGGCTACACTGCCACTGTCCCTGGACACCCTGCAGCTGGGTCACTTGCATGGCTGTGCAGCCACTGCATGAGCCTACACATGTGTATCTGCCCTGGACAACAGGCAGGAACTGATGGATGTGAAGTTCCACCTGAACATGAGAAGAATTTCCTTACTGCAGGGGTGACCGCACACTGGAACAGATTGTCCAGACTATGTGGGGTCTCCCTCACTGAAGATATTCCAGAACTATCTGGATGCAATCCTGTACCATGTGCTCTGGGATGACCCTGCTTGAGCAGGGAGGCTGGAGCAGGTGACCCACCAGGATCCCTTCCTGCCTTACCCGTCTTGTGATTCTGTGAACAGCCAAACCCTTGCTGGTACAGGAGAGAACTGCTCAGGTTACTGTGCCCCAGACTGCCCCAGAAAATGCCCCTGGGAAGTAAATGATCACTTACCACACCGCTTGGGCACCTGAAGGCCCCCAGTTCTTCGGCCAGTTGTGTGTGTAACTTTGCCCCGTAAATTGCTCTTGAGAAGATTGAGTAAAATTAGCCAACTTCTAAATGTGGGAGCACAGCACAAGCCAGAAGCTTTGATTCTCAAAATATAGATTTTTAAACATCATATAGTTGTTACAATTAATAAACTACAAACATATTCTCAGCAAACAACTAGTGCCATTTGGTGCTATGGAGTCCCACTAAAATAAGCTTCACACAAAGCACCTGAGTGTCCATGTTATCCAAATAATTTAGCTCCACAAAAGTGAAATGTTCAAAGAAAAAATGAATTCCATTCATTTTATACATACTGTTCTTCATTTTATCCAAGTGCCTGTCAAACTGAAAACAAACTAGCACTGGGAGCTGAAATGCTTTGAGAAATTAAATGTGTAACTCCCTCCCATAACTCAGATGATCTTAAAGAAAATAAGCCCTCCAGAATTCTAGAAAACCACATTTTCATTTAAGGACTAACAAAAAAATATCTGACAAATGCCTCAATACTTTGCTTGTTTAGTGAAAGTTCACATGAAAAATTGTAAGAGAAAGATCAGAGTGGCTGATGGCAGAACAAAAACAGCTAAAAAATGTGATTAGATGTTGGTTAAATCAGTGGTAGTGGTGATTCAGTGAAGAGACAATTGTTGCCTTACCGTGGTACTGGTCACATGTCACCGGCATGTCACAAACACTTTGCCAGTGGAAATCCAACTCCAGGTTTTGGCAGGGCAATTTCAAAACAGTGCAACATATTATAAATTAATTGTCTTACTTACTATTTTCTCTCAAAACAACAGTTTCTATATCATGGATATTTGCAAAATCCTTTGCTACATTTTTGAATATTTAATCACATTTCATATCTGTCAGTTCTATATTCGACTCTAGAGACTCCGATTAGTACGCTGAAAGCCTGTCAAAAATATTTGCATACAGATTATTTGCTCAGCACCCAAATTCCTCTGACATTTTTTCTGAAATCAGCAGGAGACAGACAAGTTCAGCCCCACTCAGCCCCTGTCCTGGTCACCCCCATTTCAAGGCTGCAGGGTGACCCATGGAATCAAGCTCCTACAAACGAGCATTTCAAAGGTTTTGAAGCAGCGATGAGGGAAGAACGATGGGTGAGCTCTGTGCAGAAATTTATTTTTACTGATTGAACTTAAGCAAATCCAAGGAACAATTAGGAAGTGCTGTCAACTAAAGCCTGAAATCTAAGCAAGTCGCCATTCAAAGCACAGTAGGCCCTTATAAACAGTTAATCCACGCAGCTGCAGTAGTTAAAGCAAACACACTGCCCTTCACTGCGCCATCAATTACACCTTCCCAGAAAAAATTACACAAACTTTGCAGGATTTTTCAGAGAGAAGATGGATTCTTTTGGAGGCTTGAGGTCAAGGCTGGACTGTTTAAAGTATATTATTAACAAATAAACATTTATTGCAAAAAAACCCTATAGGCCTTTGGGGAGGAAAATTGTGTTATTTTTGGCATCAAATGACACAAGCCATTTATGACATGAATGGCTATCACCAACAGACTGATGAAATGGCAAATGTCTCCCACTTAACTTCCCTTGGCTTCCTGAATAAACTTTTTCAAACACTTTTTTCCTTCTGAAATGGCAATAAACTCCATGTAATTTTGGTTTTCTCTCTGTTATAGCTATTTCAAGATCTGTAGGTGGAAAGGGTTGAAGGTACTTCCAGATGGAAGCTGAAGACTCCCCAAAGACTGGTAAGGTGATGAAAATCACATTGTTGGGATCCGGGGCCATAGACTGCCCTTGTTTGTACGTATTCCTGCCTGAGTGACAATGTCCAATTAGCTTTTGGATGGTTGGGTGAAAAACCTGAGGTTTAATTGTGGCAATCAACAAATTGAATGTTATAACTCTTGTCATTGAATGTATCCGCTGTACGCTCAGACAAACCCCTGCCGAAGTATGAGCTGATTTTTTAAGAAAAAAGCCACAAATGGGACACACTTTGATTACTCAAGACAAACAGTGTTCGAGGGACATGAATGAAGCCAAGAAAGCACACTTGCCTTGGGCCTGTTTTCCAGCCTTTCTGCAGGACACAGCAGCTGAGCGAGCTCCACTGCTGCTGGCGCTCAGTCCTGGCACCCTGGGCCAGCTGTGGAGTGCAGTGGGACCATAGACCATCCTGCACTGGCTTTGCCATGAAGGATGCTGCATCACCCAGCCCTCCTGTCCCCTCTTGCTGCTTCTCTCTGTGGGGAACAGCAGCAGGATGGGGAGGACGCTGCACTGGGCAAGGCTGCACTCCCTGTAATTGCTCTGGAATCCCTGGGGATTCTCCCACATAAAATTAATGCAGGCGCCATCATGACTAATTTATTCTACACTCACAAAACCATGCTGGGAACTAGCCCCAGCATGGGCTGCGAGGCCGGGGAAGCAAGATTGAAGGAGCTGCTGGGAGCTGCATACCCCAGAGCAGTGCCGGCTCCCTGCAGCTCAGGACACCCCCACAGAAGTTCATGGACCCCACAAAGGTCATGCATGCTCCTGCAGCCTGAGTGCAAGACATGAAGGAAGCTGCCGCTGAAATACAAACTCTGCCTCCTCCGTGGAACTTTGTTCCACAGCAGCTCTGGCCAGGAGCAGCCAGGGCGCAGCGGGAATCCCTGGCAGTAGGATCCGCCTGTGCCTCCATTACCAACGTAGCTGTCAGTGTTATTAACACTTTCTGCTCCCATCAGCTGAATCACTTGTTTGTTGCAGCTCCAACCACTGAGCCTGGCAGGTTCAAACCAATAATGCCGTGCAGAGATAGCATCGCTGCAACATTACACCGCCATTTCTTCCCTCAAATTGTTTTATTCCATTTGTATCTTTGCACGATTTGCACACTTAATAATAACCAGCCTCACTGCTGGTGCTAACATTCATGTCGGGCCCCACCACACTTTCTGTATCGACTCCAGAGTGAGTGGGACCTGACCCTACAGGGTCAAACTCTGTAGGGGAAACTTTTCTTATCACCAGATGAAGCCCATGCCAAGATCCAACTGTGAAGACAACGCATGATGTTAAACTGCGACTTCCGCTTAGGTGGGGGGAAGATAGAAGGCAGCGGGTGAAAAGCTTAGGCCTGTGAAAAGCCACATCCCCAAAAACTGCAGTGAGCAGCTCCACTGAGCTCTCACTAGATGCTTGCTGTCAGGTAAACTGACCTTGCATGACACTGCAAGCTGCTGCACGTCGGGGCAATTGGCTTCACTGGCACTACTGGGAGCAGGGATTTGCTGGCTCAAACCCCCACCCGGGGCCTGTTGAGTGGCAGCATCAGCACCTCTGCACAGGGAATGTCCCTGCCTGCTGACGGCTGCTGGAGAATGTACTGCCAGCCCCACAAGCTCCTGTACCCGCTGCTCACCCTGCTCGTTGAGGAGGGCTCCAGAGGGATGACGGGTACTGACTCAAGCTTCCATGTACACACAAACATTCATGGAACAGGTATTTAGTCTGCAAACCACGATTATTAACAGTGGGGTGGAGGAGGGGGGAGGATCAGCTCTTCCTCTTCTGGAAAGTCAGAAATGCTGGAAGACCAGCAGACCCACCTGTACAGGTAACCTGCATGACCCCACCCCACACAGGCAGGGAGCTCCAGCTTGCTCCCCCATGGCAGCTGCCATCCATCCACCACAGCCCGTGGCTTTGGACCCTTGTGAACTACCAGACACACCACCACAGCTCCAGTATCCTGAACACATCATTCAACTGGTGGGAAGGGTATATGGTGCCCGGCCAGCTCCAGCCTATGCAGCCACAGTGGAACCTGGGGAGCTGGCTCAACCCTTCCTCCCTCTGCCCTCTATCTTCCCCCACAGCACCCAGTACACCTCTTCTGCGGCTCCTGACCATTCAAAAGGTTGGGACAAGGCTCATAAGTGGGTAGAGGGCCTGCTCCTGGCCACCGTCTGCCACAGACCCAAGGCACAGCAGAGGGACACAGCCAAGGTGCTCAGGATGGGTCACCACAGAGCGTCAGCTACCAAGAAAAATCTGCAGGAGATCCTGAATATTTAAGAACAGTGCTGGGGTTACCAGACTGTCACGTACAGCTGGACCACTGTACCAGGTATCCCCCTGGCACTGGTAGCTCACCTCTCCTGTGGTCATTTCAGTGTTTTGTTTTGAGGTTTTTGTTTTGGTTTCATTATTTCCTACAGTGATTTATTATGATTTGCTAATAAACCTCTTTTTATGATACCAAATTAAACACTTGTCTCATTTGATATGCACTATCAAAGGAAACCTCAGCAAATGCACCTACATCCCCATGAAACTAGATTAATGTTGTGACATGAGAGAAAAAAAACAGAGTAGAGAGAAGCCGGTTCCCTTGGGAAGGAAGGAACTGCGCTATCAGGCAACAGAAAAATGCAAGCTGTTGTCAAGCTGGTTCTGTTAAAGGCCAGGATCTCACAGGTTGGATACAATTCTTCTGGGGGGTCGGTGTTTAAGAAGAACTTGGCCTTTCTCACTAACGAGCTTTGGCAGGTATCGTGCCACAGCCCAAGGGTCCAGTCCCACCGAGCTGCCGAGGACCTCGGCTCCAGTTGCGCAAGCAGAGCCGGGCACCCTGCCGAGCTCCTCTGCTGGGGAGTGGAAAGCTGTCCCCGTCCAACTGTCCCCATCCACAGGCTGCAACACACGTGCTCCCTCACTGACACACAAGGAATGCACCAGTGCCAGCCTGTAAAGAGCAGTGGTGCTTCTCTCAATCACAGCATTCCCTGGCTGTAACCAGAAATGCTTTAAAACGATATTCATAGTTTCTTCTGCAAATTCAAGCTTGCTTGCTCCCTATCATAATACTAACATGATGGAAGTAACAACTGAAAAAAAAAATATTGATGTAGACGATTATTCTTTGTTTGGTTTTGTTTTGTTTTTGTCATCAGTGAATGGTGATTCAGGTTACACCAAGGAACAAGCGTGTGAAAGTAAACTTCCTAACAGCTACCGGGAGGATTTGGTCCTCAGCATGTGCACATAAATCCCATCAGCTCTTACTGGGAGAGTGCACGTGCACTCTTGTACATTATAAATAAAACACTGATTGCAGTAAAATCAAGAGCCAAATTCCCTCCTTTGATGAGTGAGGATGGCTCTCACTGAAGCCAATAGGAGTTGCGTGTTCACAAGTTCATGTCAATGTTCGCAGAGGAAAATTTTGTGCATATTAGAGAAAATAAAATGTTTTGGAAGCAAAGCAAATGACCTCCACGACAAGTGTTCTACCTGCCTGTTACAGGAGAATCAGAGCACAAACTCTTATCAAGTCCCAAAGAAATGCGCTATACCTTGTTTATGCTGATATCAAGAGAATTTAATCAATCTGTGCTACAGCAGTTCTGCTGTATCTGTGAGGAAGATCACTGTAAAATTTCAAACCCGAGAAAACAAGGAACTGAAATTAGTCATATTAACAATTCCTTTACTGTAATACAATCTCAGAAAAGTCTACTTGTTCTCTGCCCACAGGCAAATAGTTTTTGAAAGGTAAAACCCCCATTCTGTGAGAGTGAGGTGAGGAGCCATGCACAGGTGGGCTGGGCCGGGCTGCTGGGGTCCCGGTGCAGCAGACCCTGGGTGCCACTGGCAATGCTGACCTCAACATTACACCCTTCAGATGCTTAATGGCGACTGCAAATACTTCATCGTGAGGATTTTGCTTCAATATAATTTGCATTAGAACTGCGTAAAATGCCACACATGGTGTTTCTACTTCCGAGGTGTATTCAGCACACGAAAAAGGGCCATGGTAGCACACCTATTAGGGGTACGAGCTGGTCATATAAAAGGAGAAAACAGTTACCAGTAATTCGTTTTTTAACAACCAGAGTCTATTTTGCAAAATGGCTGTTTTGAGAGCAGCCTGTTGAGGCCCAGGCGCAGGAGCCCTTGCCCCCCCAGCCTGCTCCTGGCAGTGCTGCTGGTGCCAGGGGCTGTCTCTGGGCTCAGGCCTGCAGCTCTCACGGTGTGGCCAGAGCAACTGCAGGTATGCCGAAGAGCAAAGCAAGGGTAAGACAGTATTTCATTTAAGAAGTATAAGTCTAGCTAAAGCAAGTCCAGGAATGTAAACGTAAGGTTGATATGTAAAAATTATTTTAAAAAAAAAAGAAAAGGAAAAAATAAAGTATCTGCCTCAATTTTATATTGAATTTAAAGAGGCTTCTAAAACGAGTGAATAATTTGCCTGAACAAGGCGCTGAAGATTCACATCTATATTGGCATGCATGTTAGAAACACTAACACTGCATTTCAAACAAAAAGTCAGGCTCATTTTACCTTACGAGTATTTCCATTTTTTCCTCTTTTATGCTTTCTCCTCTCAGACTCGGAAGTCTAGCTTGACTTTCAACATTTATTTTAAGTTAGATGTGAAGCTGTTAATGTATTTTTTTCACTTAGTTACTAATGGAGAAAAGTGATGTCTCCTTCCCAAGTGTAACCAGTGCTGTTAAGGCTCCCAGTGCTGCAAAACGAGGTTATCTCCCTGTTACATTTTATAAAATACCGTAACTCCGAAAACACCTCTGCTTTCTAAATAAATTCTAATACTTATTTTGTCAAAAAGATCAGTTTTCAGTCATAGCTTTGGCTATACCAAACCACAACTACACAGTCCGCAAGGTGGCTACTCAATAAAAATTTCCTGCCCACTTCATTTAGTTATTTCAATTCACCTGAGAAAGGAAAATTCTGTTCCTAATTGCACCCACTTATCTCCAGACTCCTCTAGTTCCCTCCTTTGGCTGCTGCAGACTCATCTGTTGGGGCTCACAACACACTGTTACTTATAATTAATCTTGTCCTTTGTTCCAAAACAAATGTGGAAATTTTATATTCTGCAATGAACAAGAAACTGTCATTTCATTATGAGTCAATCTTTGCCTTGTGAGTAATGTAATCATCCCAAATCATGCCAAAACCCCTTCCTACCACACCAAACCATCCCAGAGCAATACCTGGTTTGTTTACCTTTACTGGAGATTGCTGATCAAGTCACTTCACCGTTTTATTTATTTATTTGCTTGGTTCTTACCTCTCTTGAGCATTAACATGACTTATTATGTGGGAAAAAAAAAATCTGTAGGCAAAGAGAATATTCTTTCCCTGGTTTTTGCAACTCCATCATTTGCCCTTGTACACCTTCTACAGAGGACACAGCAACGGCCTTTTTCCATCTTGCTGGGGTTTAAAATCCACAGCCTTCCTCTGACTCTGCGTTTTATGCAACTTGTGGCATGGTCCAAGCTGGCCCGAGAAGTGTAAAGTCCTCTTCTAATTTTGTCATGAAATGCTGCTGTTATATTTACACTCCACATTCTCCCCAAAGTGCCACAAGCTCCGCGGAGCGCGGGGAGCTCCGCGCACGGCAGGCGGGCACGGACTCTGCTCTCAGCCTGGCACTGACAACAAACACGAAGCGTTCACTGAGCCCTCTCTCTTGCCCCGAAATCGCCCCGCTGAGCCACGCCAGCAGCCACCCGTGGGTGCTCGGGGTGCGCTGTGGGGCGGGGGTCCCTGTGCCCGCGCAGCCCCAGCGCGGCCGCTGGCGCGGTGGCTCCGGTGAGTGTTCCATTACAGCCGGGAGGGCCCCAGTCGTTCCTCGAGCGCTGAAACCTCCCAAACCTCCCGCTGGCCTCCACACCGAGCACGCAGGGGGCTCAAGTCTCCTCTAATCAATCCCTTTATCTGCTGCACTCGCCATTCCAGAAGAAAGAGACATTAAATAAAATTAAATCAACTCCTGTTACTGCAAGAAATAGCAGATTTAGTATAAATCCAAATTTTGTCTGGAATGAAAAATAAAAATCACAGCTGCGTTAGGAAAAGCATACTCCTTTCTCTCCCGAATATTTATGCCCAGATATCTGACCAAAAGAAGCAACCGCTGGCTAAATCTGCACACCCACCCCCCCCCCACTACTTTCAGGTTCACCAGAGCAGTGAGCACTTTAGAAGATACCAGGCTTTACAGGCTGCTCCAAAACGGAGGGAAGTGACAGGGGTGTGTGTTTACCATTGAAATACACTAATAACATAATTATTAGTTTATTAAGTTTAAAAAGAGACATTACAATCCAGCTGTTTTATCGTGATATACTATTGATAGTTGGAAAGGGCATGTATGCCTTTGAGCTACCTCAAAAGTTTAGACCAGAAAATAACAGACTCAGTTTCTAAAGAGAATGCAAAATATTCCTGTTTGTTATAACAAGTGAAGAAATTTTTGCAATGCATTTCACATCTCCGATTTTTTTTTTTTTCTCAGGGTAGTAGTAAAACATTATAAATTACCCTCCTGTTAATTTAATTGCGTATTGCCTATATCGCACAAAGATCTTCCCTATCGTTTCCTGCCACGGATCAGTGCAAATCGTGTCTTTCCATTGCAATTATTTTGTCCAATGTTACAGTGATCGCAGCAGCAAACCAAGATGTCTCCCCAAATCCTCAAAACACATTCCATCCCAGATCCCCGCCAGCACTCAGGCAGCCCAGCCCCGACCCAGCGGGTGGCCCGCGGCCAGCGCTGCCGAGGTGCCGCCGGGGCCAGCGCCGCTGCCGCCCGCAGGGCCGGAGCCCCGCCGGCACGGGGGACCCGCGGGGCCCGGCCCCAGCACGGCCACTCTGCTGACGTCACCGGCTGAAATAACAGCCACATTTCCTCAGCGCTCCCGCTTCGGGGACTGCTTCGAGATGCCACAAAAGTCTGATCGTACCGAGGGGTTTTTTTATGGGGCTGATGAGACCGACGGTGCGGGGCTGGTGGGATTTTCAGGAAAAAAAAAAATGCCAGAGTATTTTCAGTGACTTTGAAAAGCATTTTTAGTGGATGACATAACTTTAATCATTACTCCATGTCCTGGGGATGTGCTTGGGCTACTCCTGTCTCTAAGTTTCATCTGGTTTCTGTGTTGTTTCCTTGTGACCCGCGCACAAGAACCAGTGCCCGCCCAGCACAAGGCAAGAGCAGCTGGAGGGACCCCCCGATCCACACGGTTCTGCTGAGCTCACAGTGCTGCACGACTGCACCCACGAGCGGAACAGCTCCTCCGTTAAAAATAAAACAGGAAAACTGGAAACACATCAAATCCTGCCGTTGGCACATTGCTATTGTCCACCGTGCATGCAGCAGAATCCGGGAGCTTTGGTCCCTCCTGCACCCGGCTCCTACCACATTCCACAGCCCGCGCTCTGCGAGAAATAACAGTCACAAAACCAAGAGACACTGACGGGAAGCTTTCGTTATATTTTGAATCTAAAATGCAACTGAACTGGGAAACATCAGCCTCAGCGTTACGCTCGCGTGAAAGCATTCCCAAAATCTGGAGAGGGGAAGGCTTCCCCACAGCACCAAGGCTTCATGGGGTTTTCTTTCCTTCCTGCGAGGGACGTGTTGCTCCGTGCTGACTGCACAGCAAAACCAACCCCAGTCACCGACAAGAAAGGACTCAAAGATGAAGAACAGAAATACATGGTGGGTCCTTTTTAATAGCATCCAGAAGTGATGCTAAAACAATACCTGACACATCTAAAAGAACAAAAGCCTGAATATTTCTCTTTCTCACCCTAAACAAAACTTAGAATGCATTAATGAAAAATTATGAAATAGCAACTGTGGGTGTTTGCTATCTGGTCCCTTGAATAAAAACCTCTTTTACAGCCTTTATTTCCAAAACTAAAACAGGAATACAGATCTTTCTCTAAATTATATGCATAGCTTATATATGAAATACATATCCTGGAACAGTTATTTTTCATAACATATCTTTTTTTACTATCAGAAATAACTAGGGCAATCGTTATATAACACTGGGCAGTGAGAGAAAAACAAACCAGAAAAGCGCAATCACACAAAAAAAGGAAATACACAAATGGATAAGAAATGTAGTATTTACAAATACTAGCATTTTGTAGCAGAAAGCACTGCTATGAGTAATACAATAAGTAAATTCATTTAAGCAAAGAACCAAAATACAACTACCACAAGCCTTCTGTTTTTGAAAAAAACATTCATTCTGAAGGTTTCAGCTTGTCAGAAAGAAAAGTTCTTTTAAAGAAAAAAAACCACAGTGTAAGTGTAAGGTTCCAAAAGCGCAGCAATCTGGCAAAGTTCTAATTAAAATCAAAGTGTTTCTGCTTGACTTGTGCTTGCGAAAGCCAGCCTTCCCTGGTGCCACTGCTCTAGGTTTTTTCTCCTTAAAAACCTTGCCATCAAATGCACCTGACCCTCAAAATCCTAAATTTTAGCAAAGTAAGCACTTTGCATTAACTCAAAACATCAGGATGTACTCATGCAAGAACGTGCTAAATTTCTTCTTTAAAAAGAGACCAAAATACATGCCCATCTTATCCCACTGACACACTGATGATATTTTTGTGATAAATTACATTTATCAGGCACCTCTGACTACTTCAAACTGGGCTTGGGCCACTAATCCACCTCCCCCAGGACTTGCTGTAACATTCCAAGCATAGGGGTAGCTTCACACAGCCAACATTTTTCTTAGAAAAATAAAAAGAAAAAAGAAAAAGAAAAACTGTTTCCACCCTTCCCCCTAATGTGAAATGCCCTCATCCAAGGATGGGCAGCAATCATTCCTGACCTAGGGAAAGGTGTAAGGTCTGATATCTGACCCATCAGAAGCTTGCTTTCATTAGAAAGATGAGACACCATTTTCCCAAAGATATATACACAGCACTTGATTATAGTCCTGGGAGTTCTGGAGAAATCTGACCTTTAAAATTACATTACTACGTACCGAAAAATCTATTTAAGGCAAATTTCAGGAACTGAGATATTTAAGTAAACTTTATTCTCCCTTTTTAAATTATTTTTCCCAGTTATCTGTAAATAGGACTCAGGATAACAAAAAGCATCTGATATTACTGATCCCTGTCTTCCTCCGTACCGATTCCACTCCATCTCACTACCCCAAGGCATGCTCACTGAGCACACAGGCATTTCCCATCCCAGTGTTCCAGCATCGGCTATGTCCTCTTACTGTAGTCGCCTCGCACAGCTCGCTCACGGCTTCACTCCCCACAGTCTGATGAATAAAACTGACCCTCTGTACTGCACAGCCCAGGGCCACTTGCACGGATAGACAGCTATTTTTATCCTCTAGCTACCATAAACGAATATTTCTCCAGCTCTGAAAGGACACACAATCCGTGTCAGCACAGTTTCACACGTTTGCTCTTTTGGGCTAATAAAATCTCAGAGAAAACAAATTTTGATTTACCGTGTCTCCCCTCCCCTTCCCGTGAGCCGCTGCCGCTGTCAGTCCTCGGGGGCACACACAGCAGGGCACCATGTCATGTCACACTAGGTGCTGGGATTCAACAAAGGCCAACATGTTGATATCTTTTTATTGCTCAGCAGCCTGGATACCCCATTTTCCCCCTCTACAATTGGACGCTTTTGGTAATACGGGAAGTTCTGAAGCAGTAACAATTCTGTTTTTAGTCAGAAAAGTATTTTTGTTTTACAAAGCAATAGTGTCTGATCTTGCTTTTTAGGTCACTAAGTACAATTCTTTATTTTACAGGAACTAAAGTTGGGAACTTAGAGGGTACATTTATTTGCAACTAATGTAAATATTTACATTGCCAAATAAAGCTTTTTAAGGTAGCTTGAAGACTATTCTACATTCTTTACTAATTAACAAAAATACGTAAGGCGTTACTACCTACAGAAAAAGAAGTTTCATCGATCTACAACTACAGCTACCCCAGGGTGGTTTATTTTGTGTAGAAATGAAAGGCAAAGCCCATGGATGGGCTTCCTGCAGCGGGCACGAGAAAACCCTAAAGGTACCGCAGCCCCAGCCCCACGAAGGCGGGATGGCGGCAGCCCACGGGCAAGCTTTGGGTTATTCCCATGCACAGTGCCCGGGCCATGGAGGACTCTCTGGGAGCTAGCGAGGGCTGCAGCATGAAATAACATGTTTTGTTGTAATTCCTAAACAGGGGGACATTTATCTCGGCCATTTATACAAGAGTTATAACCCTCACAATATTTATACTCAGCATGTCATGTTAGCATTTACTACCCGTTTCCATGGAGATGGATTTTCATGCTGTAGCTATGAAATGCACATTGTTGCCACTAAGCCACTTCAGGCCTTTCTGGATGCCTGCTGAATGCCTGACAAAAGTTGATGCAAACCAATAGTTGTTGTTCTTTGTTTGTTGTCAGACTTCTAGCAGAGCCATATTATGTCCTAGTGATTGAAATGCCCATGTTCGCCCCCCTCCCGGCACAAAAAGGATCCTCAATTTAGGTGACAAGCATGAAGTGGGCTTCTGCAGGGGAGGGCGGCCCGGCGCGGGGCCGGGCTCCGTCCCTGCGCGGGGCCGCGACGCGGCGGGGGCCGCTCCCGACAGCGCCTGACATTTGGGGATAAAGCCGGAATAAGAGAGAGCGCAGGCAACGCCGGGGCCGGGGCCGGGGCCAAGCTCAGCGCCGGGCTTCTCCCTCCGCTGCGCCAGCCCCGCGGCAGGGCCCCGCCGCGTCCCCTCCGCGCCCGACAGCCGCTCCGCCGGGCCGGCCCGCAGCAGCGCACCGAGCCCCGGCCCGCCGCCGGGCTGTAGCATCGGCCGTTCTGCGGGCCGGGCGGCGCTGGGGCTGGCCTCGGGCCTCTCGGGGCGGCTCCGGGGCAGCGGGTGGCGGCGGGACGGGACTTGCGGGCGGGCAGGAGAGTGCCGCGGGACGGCTCCGAGCGTGGCGCTGCCTGCGCAGCCCGAACCGGACCGGGCCGCCCCACTCGCCGTCCCCTCCGACGGCGCCGCAAGGTACCGGACCGCGGCGGGCCCGGGACGGGGGGGCAGCGCCCTGCCTGGGTCGGACGCCACGGCTCGGTTGTCTTCGGTCCCGTTCGTGCCCGCCGCGCCGCCTACGCCGGGGTCCCCACTCGCCGTGGCCGCCACCCGTAGCCGCGAGCCCCGATGCCGAGCTGCCCCGCTCCGCCGGGCACGGGGTGCGGCCCGGTCGGGAACGCGCTCAGAGCCCGCCGCGCGCCCCGGGCCGGGCCGGGCCGCCCCGGCGGGACCCCCGCCGCCCCCCGCGCCCTTACTGTTGGTAGTCCTGCTTGCAGTAGAGCTTGCGGTCCCGGAAGTAGCAGCTGGTGGTGAGCGCCTGCTGGCACGCGGCGCACTGTAGGCACTCCTCATGCCAGGAGGACTCGTTCACCCGCATCAGGAACCGGTCCGAGATGGGCCGCTGGCAGCCCTCGCAGACGGCCTGGTGCTGGCACTCCGACCCTGCAACGGCAGACGGCGGCGTCAGGCGCCGGCCCTGGCCCCGACCCGGCCCCGCTCCCCAGATCCCGTCCCGGGCAATGCAGTCCGCCCGGCCCAGCCGGTCGGTAACACAGAGCTCGACGGCTGCTGCCGGCCCCGCGCACCGCACATGCCGGCAAGACAGTCCCGCGCCCCGCACCGGTCCGGAGCTGAGCGGCCATAGCCCGCATCAGACCGGCTGGGCCCCTCGGAGCGCAGCCCCGGGCACCGAGTGGTGCGCGGGGCCGCTGTCGGCGTAGCCCGATAAGCGACCGGCAACTCACCCAGCAGCACTCCCAGCGTGGCCGGCCCCGAGCGCAGGGGGTGGTCTTCCATTTTAATGCCGTCCAGCATCTTGGCGCAGTCCGGTGGGCCCCGCGGGAAGCACCTCTCCAAGGACTCGGGACCCGTCGCGATGTCCATGAGCCGCGGGTCGGGCCGGCGCTCCGGGCGGCGGGGAGAGGCGCTGCCGGGCGGCGGGGCCAGCTCAGCCCCGCGTCGGGCCGGGCGCGGGGACACTCTGCGGCCGGGAGGAAGGAGTCGCTTTTATTTTTATCTGGGAGACATGAGGAGCGTTCCTGCCCGGGCTTCCAGAGACGGGGGGCAGAGGCAGGAGCCGGCGCCGCCGCCCATGGGGCCGCCCCGCTACACGGGCGCGCACATGCCGCGCACACGGCGCCGGGCAGCCGCGGTGTCACCTGCTCGCCGGCAGCGCCGGACCCACGCCCTGCTTGGCGCGGAGGGCCCTCCCGGGGCGGGCCGTGCCGGGCGGAGCGCGGGCGCGGCGGGCCGGGCGGGGCACGGGGCTCCCGGCGCTCCCAGCCCCTGAGCCGTGCGGCGGCCCGAGGAGCCGCGCCGTTTAGAGCAGGGGCCGCGGCGGAGGAACACACCCCCGGCGCCTCACCCCTCCTCAAACTTGCTGACATTTGAACTCCATTGGTGCACGGCGTATCGCTGCGCCGCGGTGATCCGTCTCCTCGACGTCAAATAGTGCCCTGGCCCCGCCGGGCCCCCGCGGCCCCTGAAGCGCGGCGGCGCCCGGGGCGGGCGGTTCCGCGCACCCCGGGGCGGCCGAGTGGCGTGGGCAGCGTGGGCCCGGGTCGCGCTCCCGCGGGTCGGGGAGGGGGAGAACGATCTTGGCTACCGAGGGTGGCGGATGAGCGGGGCCCCGGCTGCTCCGCTCCCCCGTCCGCGCCCCGCGCTGCTCCTGGCCCGACGGCGGCTCTTGGCTCCTGCCCTGTCCGGGGTAGGTAGCAGCGCGCGTCCAGCGCCGGGCCGCGGGCAGGTGGCGGCAGGACCCTCCCTCGGGGCGCCCGGGACCGGCCGGGACGCGGCTCTGTCCCGCGGACGGCGGAGGCGCGACTCGCCCTGGCGGGCACGCGGAACGGGGCACCGCGGTTTGCGCCGCGCAGGCCCTTTTTTGAAGGCCGGCTCCGAACCGTCACGCCGAGGCTGCCAGCGGGAGAGCTCAGGCGGAGCAGCGGCCCGAGGGCTGCGGGTGCTTCTGCGGCGGCGGACCCCGTGCCCGCTCCCGCAGCAGCGCTGCCCGCTCGGGTCGTTCGCTAACGCTTTTGAACGCGCAGGGCTCGGTGCGGTGCGCGGCGCGTGCGTGTGCGGGACAGCCCTGTCCGAGCTCACCGCGCCGGGATTCCCTCTGAGGAAAAAAACCGACGGGAAAAGCGATCCCGCACGGAGCGCCGGACCCCGCGCCGCCGGCTCCCCTTTCGTGGTTTTTTTGTTTGTTCGTTTTTGTTTGTATCTTTGTTTGCTTTTTCCCCCCGATACCGTTAAAAAATCTAAACACGAGAAAATGAAAATCCAGAAAAGATTATTTGTGGAGATTCTTAATGGGACCCGTGATATGCCATGACCCTGCCGAAAGAAGGAGTATATTTTGTAATGCTCCCAAAATATTGATACTTAATAAGCAGGACGAGTGTTAACTTGAATTACTTAATGCTTCTATTTTGTGGGTCTTAAGACAAAACTTCTTTTTATACTGTTTTCGTATGGAAAAAAAAAATTTGAAAGAAATTCGTCGCTGTGTTTTACTTAATTGTTCTTGAGAAGGTTTTCAGTAATAGAGCTTATTTGTTTTTCTTCTAGACAGTAGAAATCTGAAAATCTTTGTCGTTAATGCTGAAAAAATAATATATGATTATTTAATTCTGAGATCAAGATAAAGGCTGCTAAGATTTCACAGTTCAGTCGGCGGCAAAAAAGCTGCTCGTTCACATTAATTTTTTATGTCCCTTTCCTATTTTCCCGTAAGGATTCGGAGTTCTCCATCACACAGGGCTTCCGTCAAATTATCTTCTACAATTGCGTGGAAAATTAAAGCCCTTGTTTCCTCAAGAGTTTTCATAAATTCTCGCTATAAAAGAACGGAAAAAAAAACTCTTCAAAACCCAACGAAAAGGCAGCGCTGAGCGGCGGGACCGGGAAGCAGAGCGAGAGCCCCTAGCCCTGCATCCGCAGCAGTAATTCCAGCTTTGTTCGTGGGCTTTTACTCGCAAATATCACACTAAAGGTTTGTTGCTTCTCTCCGTGTGTGTATACGAGCATTGCGCCGGGTAATTGTTATCCCCGCTCCTGCCCCGAAAACAATTCGATGAGGTGTTATATAGGTTTATATAATGCTTTTAACGAAAAACGAAATGCAATTAAAACACCCACGCGCAAAACCATCACAGAAATAAACCCAAACCAGACTAAGCAGCCCCACCTCCCAGCGGCTTCCTTCGAATTCTCCTTTTATTTGCAAGGCAAATCTCTTTGTTTTGAGTTAATTTTGAGAGTCGAACAAGAAATGCAACCGGTCCCAATCCTTCCCAAACGAGGCAGGAGGAAGGAAACCTCGGGAAAACTAACAACGGCCGAGCCCTCTGCACCGACTCCCCCACCGCCCGCCGGGACGCGCCGCCCCGTCCCCGCTCCTGGCCCGTTGGTCCCGCCCGGTGCACATGCACGCGGGTCCCCGGCGCTGCGGGAGAGCAGCGAGACCCCAGTCGTGGAGCGGGACAGAAACGAGCGTAACCCGGGAGGGCCACGGGCGTCTCGGCACGAGGGAAGGGGGGCTCCGGGCATTCTCCGCATAAGCGTGCGGTGCCGGCGGATGCGTGGGTGTCTGTGCAGTCTGTCTGTGCACATTCCCGGCTGCCTGGACGCGTATTTTCCCCAGTACTGACGGGCACCGCCCGCTTCCCTGCTGAGGTGGGCGCGACCAGTGGGTGCCCGGCGCTCCGCAGCCTGGGTTTGGTGCGGGACGTGTGGTCCACTCGTGCGGCGAGTGCTGCCCCGCGAGGTGCGCGGCCGGATCCGCGCTAGCAGGGCTGCCCTCGGGCGGGGGGGCGGTGACGGCGCGGCCCGGCCGGGCTGACCTCGGCTCGGCCGGGCCCGGTGCCCGGTGCGGCGGGGCTCGGGCGCAGCCTGCCCCCTGCCGGCGCGCGGCGGCATGGCAGCGGCTCCGCGGCTGCGGGGTCAGCCGGGGCGAGCGGCGGGGCCAGGGAGAGCGGGGCACGGGGCAGCGGGGCACGGGGCAGCGGGGCAGAGCGGACCGGGTGCTGTGCAGCGCGGAGACGGCGGCGCTTCCCACCCCTGCATGGGCCGGACAGGCCTCCGGGCTCGCGGTGCGCGGCCGCCGGCCCCAGCTCTGCAGCACCACGGCAGCGGGGCGTGGGGGGAGCCACTAGGCAGCCGAGTGCCACCGGCTCACTGTGTCCTGTTGTTTTCCACCCACAGCCGGACTCCGCACCTCGCTGCCCTGCGGAGCCCCAGCCTTCCCCTCCCGCCAGTGGCCGACGCCGAAGCATCGGTGCACAGAAAAAGGCCCGTGGCGGGAGCGTTCGGGGAGCCGGGGCACCAGGCTGCCGGCACGGTGGACAGCTGCCTAGCTTCGGCACCGGCACGGAGACCGGCGGGCGCCCCCCGGGCGGCCTCGCTGCCGGTTGTCCACGGAGCTCCCTATGCTTCCCTCAACCGGGCACTCCCCAGACAGGCTCTGCAAACCTGCAGCTCCGACCGAGCCCCCGGCGGCCGCGCCCGCCGCCCGGTGCCTCCACGTCGCCGTGCCTCTGCCCCCGGCCGCTTTCGTGCGGGGCAGTCCCACGGCCTGGCCGCGTTGGCTCGGTAGCCCTAGCGGAGCGGCCCCGGCCCGGGAGGAGCCACCGCCGGCGGCGCACGACGGTGGCTGATCCAGCCCGTGCTCCCCCCCTCGGAAGGATGGATGTGAACGAGCTACTAAGTGTAGTTACTAATAACAATAACAATAAATTTTTGGACTGTTGTTCAGTAATGCAAACAAATGTTTCGTGAACCACACGGAGTCTCCCCGTACCTCGCAGAAGCCCCACAGGAACCGGCCCGTCTGACCACCGGCTGTTCCCCGGCCCAGGGAATGGACCCCCGGGCAGCCTCACGGAGCAGGTGACAGGGCCAGTCATCAGGGCCGGGGCCAGCTAGGGCGGCCGAAAGGGGAGGTGGTGCCGGCGGTATCCGGCAGAATGCGGTCGGAGGCCGCGCCGCATGAAAAGCGGAGAGCACCGAGCCGGTATTTTAATAAAGCAGGACGTCTTTGATATAGGCCGCTTGATGCTATCTATCTCTGCGCTGTGTTCCCGTCACGACAGTATTTGGGTAGGAAAATTGCTGAGCGAGGCGGGTCAGGCAGGGCGTCAGGGCCGCGCCGAGAAGCCGGAAAGCCCCAGGGAGCGGCGGGGGCTGCGCAGCGCTGGGAGTCCTAACCCCTCCGCGGTGCGGTACCGCCGTGTGCCTTTTCGGGGGGCCCGGAGGAACGCGAGCCAATTTACCATGATTAAAGGCACGGGCGAGGAGGCGCCAGGCATTTGCATGCGCCTTCATCTTCCTTAAGTGGATTTTTGAGGGCAGCGCGGCAGACAAGCTCGGGCTCTGCATCTCCTCCGCCGATGGAGCGCCCGTCCGGACGGCCTCGTGGCATGGAGGGGTCGAGACCCCCGCCCCGCAGGACCGGGCTCAGCACCAAGGCCCGGCGCCGTCGCGCTGCTCCAACGCGGGGCAGCTCTGCCACCCGGCCCCTCCTGCGGCGACCGGCGGCTCCGTGCTGTGCCCGCGACTAACCCGGCGCCGGGCACGACCCACAAGGGCTGCGCCCAAGGTGGAGGCTGCTCCTCAGCCTCATCAGGCCCCCGGCTCTCGCTGCCCGCTCGCCCGGCTCTAGCGCGGGCAGTGTTACTGGCGCAGCCCTGTCCCTCACTCGCCCTGAGCGCGACCCAGCGGGCCGGGCAGGCGGCGGAAGCCCCGTGAGAACAGTGGGCGCCGGGCTCGGGTCCGGCTCGGACTGAGATCAAGCGGTCTCTCTCCGGCCGCTCGCCGGGGACAGCGACCCGATGGGGCGGGCGTGACGAGCCCGGCTGGCCGCAGCGTGTCGCGCACATGTGCCCCCGCGGCGACCGATGCCAGGTGCGAGGCTGGGGGCAAAGTTTACCGCCGGTCTCTGACGGCTCCGCGGGTTTCCCAGCCCAGGGGGTGTGGGAGGGGTCCTTTCCCAATTCAGGGCAAATACCTTCGTTTCACTGGGAAATTTAACCTCTCCTTGGAGCTGGATCTATTATACGGGTTTAATATCCGCTCTTTTACAGCTCAGTGTTGTAAAAGGCAGCAGCCAGGTCTGTGAACTCTGACATGTGCACCCGGGGGGGGACGGGGGGGGGGAACGACAGGACCTGACGGCGCGGGGAACGCCTGCGAGCGCAGCCTTTCATCTGCGTAGCCTCTGCACCGGCCCCGCGGGCCGGAGCGGGCCGGGGGCGGCGGCGCCCCCCACCCATGCTGCCCGCCACGGCCCTCGGGGCCCCTGCCGCGGCCGCGGAGTTCGGCAGCCTCCGAGGCGCTTCCGGGGGTCTGGCGGTGCCAACCGCTCCCGAGGAGCGGTCTGGGCCAGCGAGGCAGAGGCCGTGCCCGCACTGGTGGCCTTCCCCGCATAGAGACTCGGCAGGTGCCCCGGGAGAGCGGGCGGAGGCCGAGGGACCAGCGAATCGGTCCGGGCGCTGCCTGTCCCGGGGCTGTCCCTGTCGGCGGGACGTGCTTCGGCAGAGCTGCGTCTCCCGCGCTGGCGTGAGCGGGGCAGTGCGACGGAGGGACGGGAAAGGACGAGGCCACCCCAGTCTTCTGCTTTTTCTCCCGAGAATTGCCAGGTGCGTGGAGTAGCCCGGGCGGGGGCACCGGTCCAGGGCTGTGCGCGGGGCACGGCGAGCGCTCGGCGCCGGCCGGGCGGCGCAGAGAACGGGGCGGGAGCCCGCTCCGCCGGTTCGGCAGCTGCGCCAGGCTGCCCGACAGGATCCCGGCACCCGCGGGACCCGCCGCCCCCCGAGTAGTATCTACAGCTCCCGACGACCGTCGGGCCGGGGCGGCGGCGAGAGCGCCCATTCGGCTGCCGAGCGCGGCGGGACCGCTCGCCGGATGGAAGCGGGCTCCCGTCAGAGGGCCAGCTCCTCGGAGGAGGAGGGAGCTGGCCGCTGCCCTGCTTTTCCGAGGCGCTGCGGGGTCATTTCTGTAGGTTTAACCGAGGAACCTAAATACAGCTCCATTTTCACTGGGAAAAAAAGTAACAACAACGAGAAATCGTTTCCTTTTGGTTCTGGGAGGCCTCTCCGTTATGACTAAGTTTTCCCCCTGCCGTGCCGAGGGGAGCGCGGGCCGCGGCAGCCCCAAGTGGCTCTCCTTCTCCCACCGGGGCCACCCAGAGCCCCGCGTAAGGCCAATGAAGCGCGTGGGCCAGGCAGGACCGCTCAGACATCGCTTCGCCGCCGCGCCCTTTGCGCGCCCACGCAGCACCGCTGCCCCGGCGCTTCTTGAAGAGAGACGTGAAAAAACGCGTTTGGGAGGAAGAGGAGATGAGAGGAGAGGGCTCTGCCTGCAGACGGCGTCGCTTTTACGTAAAGATATGAACAGCAGGAGCTGCAGTCAGGGGCGACGGCGTTGCAGTGGCTGCTGTGGCTCTCCGGAGCTGCCTTTGTCAATAGAAAACGATCACGTACAACGGGAAATATCAGAAGCCGCGCGAATAAGCAGCGCTGCCCCGAGCGGAGCGCTCCGCTCTGGTTTGTATTAGCGATTATTGTGCTGTCATTGAGGAATGCAGGGTGGAAGGATTTGCTTCGGGACTCGAAACACACGCGGCACAAGAGAGAAGCAAAACGCTGAAGCCTGCGTGCCGCACAGAAAGCGGAGATAACGCTGAGCAAACCCCGAGAGAGGCTAAGGGGGAGCCGGGGGAGGCCGTCCCTCCCATCCCCCAAAGCCGAGCCCAGTCCCGGGGGCTGCCCCTGCCCCGCTCCCCTCAGACCCTCCTGCTCTCCAGCACCTCGCGCCTGGCAGCTCGTCGCGCTGAGCGGTGCGTGATGCAATTCCCAGCGTGGGATTCCTCACCTGCTGCCAGCTGATCGCTCGGAAGACGCACGTGAGGCTGCAGGCTCTTCTGGCAGCGTTTCCTTGTCCTCTCTCCTTTTCTTGCGTATCTGAGTTACCTGACATGCTAGGTGCTGGCATGGCGAAACCTGGAGCGGTTCTTGGAGTAGCTCCGGGACCGGAGGGCTGCCTCGCACAGCACCGGCTGCCCCGGCCGCTGCCCGCGCTCCTGCCGGCAGGCATGGGGGAACACGGTCAATTTTTTCTCCCATTATCAATAAGCTCAGCTTATTGCTTACTATTTCTATTTATCTCTAGACGTAAATTTATATAAACTCAGCTGTGGCATCGAATTGTTGAGGAATCCCTTTCCCAAGGTCTTTTCCTGAAAGAACCCCTCTGATCCTGCGGCTAAAAAGTTATCATGAACAATAAGCACTTCCACCCTCAGCCTCAGTTAGCCAAGGAGAGATGAGTCCATATGACACCACTTCCCGCACCACAGACTTGCTCATCTCAAAACGAGGGACCTGCATATTTTTCGCTGGAGTCGCGGTGGCCGATTCTGCCTTAATCGAGGCGTTTTGGTGTCTCGTGGCTCCCCCCGTGTGACAAATGGGGAGAAAGAGTCAGAGGGCGATGGAGCAGGGTCCCCGTTCCTCGTCCAGTTTTGGCTTTGCTCTTCCCGTCGGGAATCCCTGGGTATTTCTGAAGTTCAGTATTTGCATAACAGACGGGGAGAGATGCTCGCCAGGAACAGACAGGTTATGCGACACACGCGTGCCCAAGCAGTCACATTTACTACAGACGGGAGCATCTTTCCAACCTGGGTGAAAGGGACTATAAAGAGAGAACTGAAAAATTGGATTGAGAACTTCAAAGTGCGATTTTCGATGTGGTCCCTGTGGATATGAACATACTCGCGTTTTGTCGCGGTCACCTGAACGCTCGGTCGGGCTCAGCATACCACCCTCTCGGGAATGATCTTATGCTTTAGAAGAAGCGAGTTTCGTAGCAAAAACTCTGATTTGTTCAATCACTTGCCCACAGAGAACGAGTTCCGTTCGTGCTCAACCCCTCATCATTGCTTAAGCCCGATTTAGGAAACAAAAAAAAAAAACAACCCCAACCCTTCAGTCCCAAGAAGACCATCATATAAACGGATCGATAAATGCATTTACACTCCTGATTCTGGCTGCGGCAGAGCGATTGAGGCAGAGGGGCACTACAGCACAGCACAGGCTCCGCTCTACAGCCGCGGACGAGCCCCGTACCGGAGCCAGCCCCGCAGCCCGCACCGCTTTGCCCGGCTCGGGGCCCCGGGGACTCAGAAGGGGAATTGACAGCAGGAAAGGCAGGAGGGAGCCGGCCTGCCCCGCTGCCCGTGCGGGTTCCGCACCTTCCCCTGGCGGAGGCTCCCGGCGTGGGGAGCCCCGGCCAGCGGTGAGGGACCCCGGGCAGCTCCGGTCCTGCCCCGGCGACGGAGCCAGTATCTGGTGGGACAGACACCGAGCTCAGATTCTGAAGTATCGACAGCACGTGAGCTCCTGGGTCTTAGTTTTTATGAGTGTGAAGGAATAAACCCATCGCTCATAAACGTACGGGGCAGACCGAGTGTGGTGATGGGTTTGCACATGAAGGTTGTTAGATTACTCTGGAGGCCAATGCAACCCGTTAAAGCGGCACCCAAGTCCCGTTTTCCTCCGCTGTGAAAGCTGGTGAAGGGAAAGGTGAGGGGGGGTCACATACTCAGGCTGCCTCTCTCATACAGGGGAACCTCGCCGCAGAGCACAAGGAAGGCAGGGCTCTTCCCGAGCTGGTTGCCAGCCACCGGCACACACAGACAGCCTGCAGCACCTTCAGAATTTCGTTTCTGACACCTTTTATGATAGAGAGTCTTTTCCCTGCCTTTGTGTGGGAAGTAGAAGTTGCAGTCAAAAATGCTAAGAAAAATTGTGGTTAATTAGTAAAATAATATATTTAAGCAAGACATTAATAAGATATATTGAGTTATTGATAAGACATTAAAATGCTGCTGTTAATGGGAAAAAACAGGTGAGAAGACTGTAAGATTTTGAATTTTCAAGCTCAATTCCACAAAGAAGATGGAGAAACATTGCACGTTGTCATTCTGTTGTGAAGTCCTAAAGCATCTCTGCTGCCGGAGCAGGAGATAGAGAGGGCAAAACACGGTAAAGATGAAGAGGAATTTTCAGGGTAACATTTTGTTTCCTTGTGGCAGGTAAAAGACATACAGAACAGTTGCTATTGGTGGTTAAACAGAGTTTTCAGCACTGTGAGATATGTAGCTGAAAACATCATGTCCTCGAGCAAGAATGTGTGCTTCTAAAATATAATTACATAGGAAAAAAATAGCATTTTAATTTCAATTACAATTGTTCTATGGGAGACTGATGTGAACTGCTAAAATGTTTATATTGTAGCTCAATATTGTAGCTCAACAATAAAAACACAGATATTAAAGAAATGTGTGTCACTGATGGGATTTGATTGGCATGCTGTATTAATTACACGACTTTCACCTCTGAGACTGCTGTTTCAATCCCGACAGTGTCCAGGGAAAACAATTTAAAGTTTGTTTATATATTCTAAAATTATATTAAGTCAAGTAGGCATCTTAAAAAAAAAAAAAGAAAAAAGAAAAAAGAAAAAAAAAGAAAAAAGGATGAATTTCACTTCAGTGAAATACTTAAAAAGGAGCATCTGCTAACACATACATTTTGGTCACCATCCTACAACACCAACTCGGAATATTTACAGTCGCTACCACATGCAAATCATATCTGTTGGATCCGTAATTTGGAATGAAGTGAAAGATATTACCCGAATTTCTCAGAGACCTGCATGTCTCCAGCAGGTGGAGGCAGGAATGTTGTTCATTGTTAGTGAATTAATAGAAATAAAATAATCAACGAGGGGAAGCTGGTTCCAGTAGCACTAAGCCAAGGTGCTCAAAATCCATCACTTAGCTTTAGCGAGCTTATAAGAGCAGTTTAAAAGCGTGGGGTCTTAAACCATCCTTTATTTTCATTCCTAGTGGCTAAAGCAGAGGGTCCTTTCTGGTCATATTTGTAAGTTTTCTTTGCAGCCAGAAAAAGAACTTTCTTAACCCTAAAGCATTGCTCAGCACGTGCCTGTGTGCAGGGAAAAGCCAAACTCCTCTCCACTGAGTATCCCAAGTGGATTCTGTACAGACTGAGCAGAGACACCCTGGCCACGGAGCCAGAACCAACCTTAATACCTGCATTTCCAGGGCAGGCTTCTGGCTTTAGCAGGGACCCCGTCCTCTCCAGCCATGGGCACCTCACCAGCACAGCCAGAAGCAGGGAGACGCCAGGGCCTTCTCTCTTCTGTGCTGTCAAGAGCACGCAGTGCTCTGCCAGGCTCTGATGGCACCAACAGACTGTGGGAGAGGAGAGCTGAGCTCTCTGCCGAGGGGAGGGCATTCCAACTCGTTCCATAAGTAAAGGATGGAAGCAAAGAGAGGATAAGCCATTTATGTAGAGCCTGAAGATCTTCAGCCAAAGAACCTCTTTGGCCCTTAAGCTTCCACCAAGTGTTAGGGCACAAGAGCGGAGCAGAAGGAACCGGCACTTCTAACCAGAAGCGCAGGGATGAGAGGCAGCACAGGCAGCCCAAGCCCTGAGCCATCCCCTCCTCAAGGCCTCAGCCCTCTCCCTGCTTGTCCTGGGGCTGCATCCATGTCACCAAGACCGTGACAGGTCACATCAGCTGCCTGATGAGGAATCCTGAGCGAGATCCCAAGGGATCTGCATCACCTGTGTGCTGATTTAGGTAAATGAAGACAATCAGTTTACAAAGAACAAAGGTGGGTTTGCAGTAGAAACACCAACATTTGAAGCACCATCTCGAGGTAAGATACAGCCCCCATGTTAAAATGGGAGTTGGAATAAATAAATCTGCACTAGGGTAATATTTTGGACCGTAACCCCCATTTTAGTCTATTCTAAATATTCTATGGCTATCATTTTATGTGATTTGGATACAACTCCACTGCTACATTAAAGTTTATTGGCCTTGAAAACAATGGCTGCATCACTACTGATAGAGACTTAGTGTTACACTGTCAGTGCATATTTTATTTGATCTCAGTCTTAAATAAAACTCAGACCGTTGGACTCCATACTGAGTTGGACTTTAGCCTTTTCCTGTAATTATTTGGTGTCTTGTTAACATTTTATGAGCACATCTGCTTAAATAAACTTACTTGATGTGCATTTGTTTTGGCTGTAGCCTTCTTCATAGGATGGATGTGCTTTTCTCTTTGTCTTTTAAAAGAAATCAAAATAAAGCTGAACAATGGAACTGCAAGGGGAATAAATTTAAATATAGTGTTTGTTTCATTTAACAACAATACAATACAGTTGAAATCAAATAGATCTGACAACATTATTTATGAGGATTTAATATTTATGTTCTAAATGTAGAACATTTGGGTAATTACAACAGTAAAGCATTGCTTTGTTTGCCAGTTGCCTTGACTGATTGGCACTGGAGCACCATGGGCAAAATGTGTTTGTAGAAATGGACTGTAAAAAAGGCTGGAGTTTTAAATCTTTCTAAAACCACAATTCAATGCTTTTTATTCACCTTCTGAATACTTCTAGAGGAATAGAATATTTTCATATTTTTTCTCTGTTTGCATGAAAAGATCTTACTCATTTGTTTGTCTCTGCATGGTCACAGCACATGGAGAAGTGGCATGGGAAGGAGAAGGAGTGGCCAGCCCTTCTCAGACACTTGCCTAGGGGTCTGTGAAGAGAGAACACACTTTAGTCCTCCTGCTGCCATGGTCCTCCTTCCCAGATCTCCGGCAACCAAGGGGCCCCACATCCCCCCCACCAAATACTGCAACAAGTATTTATTAAACTGTGCAGACTGTGTGCTCTCTGTACCTCTTTAAAACATCTGATTAATCTCCTTTGGACCTGTTGGTACCTTTGGACATGTACTAAAACTGTTGTGTGAGAATTCAGAGCTGCCTGCCAACCTCTGCCTGGAGTGTCCTGCCTGGGGAGCGATGCTGGCCTTGTCACACCCAGTGCAGCCCCAGGAAGGGACAAAGACAGGTAAGAGCAGAGCAAGATGGGAATAATGTTAAGCAATTTGTCTTTCTCAGTTCTTCCCATACAAAGTATTCCTGGTGAGGATTTAAACCTCAGATGCTGAAAATAAGACAAATGCAGAAACAGAAAGAACTGGACTAAATTACATTTTTCTCCTTCACCTTTCTCCATGTGATGCTTAATAGAACTTGGAGCACACAGAGATGTATTTGTTGACCACTAGAATGCAGCAACTTCCAAATAAACAGCATTTTCACACAGCAACATTCAGCAAGAGTTAAACCCAATTAAAGACATTAAACAAGGGAATAGTTTCTGAGAGTTGCAGGGAGGGTTCAATATGGTGTCATTCATCTTTTCCTGTTTCAGCTGCAGTAACTGCCCCTTACACAGCCTGCTTGAACTGCTCGAGGCGTGCAGGTGCTGATTGTCCCTGCCCTGCTCTGACCAGCCAACCCCTGCTCCCAGGGCTGAGACAAGTTCCCCCTGGCACAGGGTCACCGGGACATCGGGTAAATGCTCTTCTTGGTATTGCTGAGCTCTCACCTGGACATTCACCCACCCCAATACCAGAGCTCCGGAGCTGGCCAAGACAGAGCAGCCAGAGTAAGATGGGACAGCCCTGGGTGGGGGGCAGTTCTACCCCCTCAGTGAGGTGCAGCCCAAGCAGCACAATTCTGAAGAACCATCAGGCCAGTTAGTAACTGACTGGTGATCCTGCAAAAAAACAGAGGCTGTTGTGAGCGCTTGACTTGAGGTTTTTTCCATTTCTCCTGGTTAGTAAAGTGTTTTCCCTCAAAACACAGATATAAACTATCTTACACCAAGCCAGCACATATTCTAGAGTGCGCCTTGGGAAAAACGTTATTGTTCCAACATCCATTGCAGCAGAGTTTGCTGAGCATACACCACCTCCACAGCTCGGGAGCCCATGGTTAGGGAAGGTGACCACAGTCTGTTCAGACCACAGGGCCTCAGAACAAGCTTGTGCCAGCCCACTACAGAGCATGAATGTCACCTTCCATGTACCTCCTGCTACTGCTGACAAGGGTGTGTCTGGGGAAGCCCTGGACAAGGGGTGATGGCACCGATGCTGCAACCTCTCTGAATCTGCTGCCCAGCAACAACATTCTGAGTGCATCCTTGGTGATGCTGAGGATAACTCCTGCCCGGCTGAGTAACTTTTTAGGAGTCACAGAAGAGGAAGGAATATTTCAATGCTCAAACCCCTATTGCCACCCTCCCAGATTACTCTCCTTATCTCTCACTTCCCAGAAAAATAATACAACTATCCTCTCTCCCTTCCACTATATACTTCATCCCTCAAGATAAACTGCCTCCAACTTGTTACTTTTCCAAAAGTCACTGTTTTCCACCGGGTATTGTGCTGGCAGAGCTACACATAATTATTGCCTGTATTACCTTCAAAGCATCAGGAACTAAATGAAATTTTTTTCTTAATCGAGTTAAGTCAAGCGCTAAACCTGCACCGTGGGAGAAATGCTGCCATCCTCAAACCTTTCCTTTCTCACTTGGCTCCATCTACTGCTGCCGCTGTAGATTGCACACGGCTGAGGCACCAGCACCAAGAATCGTTTAAAGGCTAATTCTTCAAGAGATTAGGAAAAAATCTGCTATGAAGGAAAAGACAAGTTCTTGTGTGTGTTTACCCCGCGGGGTTTTTACATCAGAAGTGTGAAGTAGGATAATCCAGCGGAAAGTGAGCTGCTTCTCACTGAAAAGCATTTTGGAGCCAGTTTAATAACCCACTATGAGACCACACATCAAAATTGTATTTATTTAGGGAGCTAATTGAAACGGAGCCTGTAAGGAGGAGCCGACATCAGAAGCAAGATGCAGTTAAGATCAGAGAGCGGGCGGTGTTTGTGGGCAGAAAGAGCGAACAGCGAGGCCAAGGCTGGTAGCCCTCACCCAGGCAGCGCTCCCACTGGGTGGGGTGGGCTGCCATCGGGAGCTGGTTTGTCAGGGGAAGGCTTGTTTGCTCAAGCCTCTGGGTAGTTTCCCTGAGCAGTGATACAGGTCTGCTTCCACCCGTGCTAGCACTCCGTCTGGTCCTGCTTCTTCCGAGTGCGTTCTCTGCTGTGCCAAGGACGTGCCTACAGAGCCATGCTGTGCCCCCTCCCAGCACCACGGAGCAGAGGGGTGATGGCATTTCACATTTGGTTGGACTGAACTATTCATTGGGATTGTTTGATTGGCACTTTTCGGTCTGTGCTGGAGGACATTGTAAGATCGTTTTTACCGAAGGAATAAAAAAGGAACATCAGATTGGAAAAGCCTGTCATCGTATAAACTTCGACAAGCATTTTCGAGCAAAATGCTGAAATTCTTGTTCAGCAAAAAGCTTCAAACCAGGTTCTTAAAATCCACTCAGGTGGCTTAAAACCATTAATACCAATAAATGAAGTTTGAGTTCCTTCTGCCTTCAGAGCAGCACGAGTGGCACTGTCAGCTCTGGCTGTGAGTGCAAGGACTGGAATCTCAGTGCAGGGAAGCTCCCTGAGGGCTCCAGGTGTGGCACTTCTAAAGGCAATATTGCATGCCATGATGCCTGAGACAATACCCCAATATTGTATATAGGGGGGTCACAGTCACTTATTTAAGAAAAGACTGAGTAAAATTGCCATGAGACAAACAGCTGCATTTTGCCTTTTATTTTCACTTTGGAACAGCATTTTGAGGCTCGTACTTTGGAGAATTTAGTTAAAAACCTTTGAGGTGAAGCAGCCAATGTTAACCAGTTCCCTCTGCTATGGTCTTCTCCTCCCGGCATGGGGCAGATACTCCAAGGTAAAACTTGCTCTACTTAAGTTAAACCAATAGTGCAAGTAGAGAAGTCTTTTCCCTTTTGGTTTAAATGAATCTTTGCCACTTAAGTTCATGTTTATTTTTATAATATGGACTCTTTGTCATTTATTGCTCCCAAAGCGACTCCAAACACCATGATGGTTATGAGTGAACCTGGGAATATACTTCTGAATTGCTTGTGATTTATCCTGGTTCTGATGCACGTAATAACACAGCTCTTCTGAAGCTCTTCAAGGCTATTAATTATTAATTTCTGTACTTTGTGTTGCACCACGTGACAGTTATTGTGGCTGTGGGTAGGAATTACTGTGTCTGTGTTCCCTGGTAACAGCATTGTCATTGGGAATTTCATCTTTCAGGCTAACTGCTGAATGGCTTTGGAAGAACTTCAACCTGTCCCCAGAAGGGGACTTGTGCCATTTAAAACAAGATCCTTTGCAGGATCAGGATGCTGGGGAACACAGAGCCCAAGGGGGAAGGTGAGACCAACAGGAACTGTGAAGACATGCTGTGGAAGCTCTGCAAACGTGCAGCATGCTTTCACCTTCTGAGTGGCCTCAGACTTTGCTGTACCCCTTACTGAAGATAATACAAGAATAGGATGACCCTACATACAAGAAATTTTTCATTCCTCAGTGCCAGTTGCCAACAGCTTTAACCTCATGTAACTCCTTGGAGAAGCCAACAGATCCAAACAGGCAACAGTCTGAGGGTGTCTGTGTGCCCACCTGTGCTGGTGAGATCTCCCACAACACTGGACAAGCAGTGCACACCACAGAGCCCTTGTCCTCCCCAGCAGCACAGGGCCCTGGCTGTGGCAGAGTCTGCATTGCCCCATGTGCTAAAATGGGGCTGTGGCTCTGTCCCGCTCTGCCTCGTGCAGCCAGCTTCCCTTAGGAGAGTCAGAGATTTTCCCACCCTGGACATGCATCCTGCCAGGATCCCTGCGCCAAGGATGCTGCAGAACTGGGTCCATGCACAGGACCTTCAACAATGATCAGAGGAGAGCCTTCCCTCCCCCCTTCCTCCTCAGTTACTAAATCTGTTTAAACTAGGGGAGAGGGGTGAGGAAGTGAGACCTTTTGGAGAAGTCACATAGATGTTTGTTTTCCTTGGGGGTTTATATCAACACTGGTCTTGACATTTTGCCTCTTATTATGTGTGGCTCTTTAAAAGGTGAAATAATATTTTCTTTTGCTTGAGAAAAGGACAAAGTTCAGACAAGGCGCTCAACCCCAAATCATTTTCTTCTTTCCCAACAGTTTACACATTGTCTGTGCTATGGCTCTGCATAAAGCACCACTCTGCAAACAGCAGAGTGGCAGGGAGACCCAGCTCCCCCAGGTCCACCCAGCCCACCTGTCCCTGGCACCCTGCACTGCTCCATGGGCAGGGGGCACCCCACAAGCCTACCCCAGAATGCAGGTGACTGACTCCAACAGGTCTCACAGTGTCTGCCCACGGACCCTGATGTCACCTGGCAGAAGCCCATTGCCAGCTCAGGCCACTGCGTGCAGCCAGGCGGGGAGGAGGCCCCAGCCTGAGCAGCATCAGTCGTGCCCTGCCCAGCAAGAGTCTCCTCTGCCTCTCTCAGCCACAGCCTCCAGCCCCGTGCCTGGCAGGGAAGCAGCAGCAGTTGTCTGGCAGAGAAGAGTCAGGCATAAAATGAATGCTCCTGAACAGGAGCCCCAGGACCAGGAGAAAGCCTACCTTAGCCCACATTGATGTTTAATTAGGGTCAATCTAACTCGCGTGGGTTTTTCTGGGTTTTTAGTAGATTGTGTCTTCTAAACCCACTGGAAAGTAATCAGTGCTGATGCTTGGGGAATAATGTGCTTTCTACTTGGAAAACTGGGGTTGATTCTTAGTAGTGTAAAGTTGTAGTTCATTTTTGGATTAGATAAAGTTAGCCACTTCAACTGCCCTTTGCAGACAGATTTTATTTCATGAAAGATGATGGAATTTGCAATTTATTTCATTCAGTAGAAAGTAAATATCATACTTAAATTGCAACATACTAATTGCTATAGATACAGATCTTGGGGTTATAAGCACAGTAAATCACTTGTTTGCAGAATTATTTTACCCTGATATTTAATTGTAACCTAATAAATCCGCATCATGTAAAATCAAGTGAAAACAGACCTAAATAATAATCTGCAAACTTCTGGTAGTAAAATGGGACTTTTCTGTAACATACATGCATTTCTATTTTAGACAGGTTTTTTTCAGTGTTCTCTTTAGAAATACATTTTACAGACAGAGTCTTCTAGCAATATCAGCCCATAAAACACATATCAGCAAAAGGTTTGCAAATGTTTTATAGAGTCACATAACTGTTTGTGATAAGAAATGAACACTGAGCCACACCGTGCTCTTGAGGTGGGATGGAGAGGTCGCCCACAGTGATGTAACCTGCCCAGGCGACTCTGAGGTACTGACGCATTACCATTACCTCAAACCAGCTGTTCAAATGCTGTAGGACATGCCATGGACCCCTGACCCACAGGTGAAGAGGGAATGAGTGCAAACCACAATTCCCCAATTATTTGGAGGTGAAATGTGACACTGGAGTTAGTGCTCACCAATCAGGTTAACAAGTTAGCTGAAACTTTATCTTTCTGTACTTAAATTACTGGGAAATCATCTTGCTGCCCTGATGGAAGAGATACCAGTCATCCCCTGTTTACCAAAGGGCTGCAGGGTCAGCCACTGTCCATGACCGGGCACTGCAGCTGTGGCTGCCTTGGGCACGGTCCCAGCTGCCCTCAGCCCTGCCACAGCTCACACCACGCCGTGTGTGGCTCCTGCCTTGCACACGGGGGGCTGGAGCAAGCAGCAGCCCCTCTCTGTCCTCGAAGCCACCTAAGCCATCATGTCCACTAGACATTTGCCTACAGACAAGTAGCTTGCTGCCAAGTGAGAAGCTAATGAGAAGTCAGGAGCTCTGCATGTCTCCAACACCTCCACACTGCCGGTGCAGGATGGCGAGCTGTGCTCAGGAGTGCTACCCCAGAGCATGCAGCAGCTGCTGCTCTGCTGGGCCCTGAGCCAAGACAAAGAACCCTGCCCACCCTGGTGGGCACAGCCATGCCCCCACGCCACAGAGCTGGGCAGAGCTGCAGTGGCAAACCACAGGTGCTCCCAGATCTGCAGAGACACCTCTTCCCCAAGAGCTGCTCAGGAACTCAGGGGCCCTGTTAGAGCCGTGATGGTATTCTGGTGGAAGGCTGATGCTTCTCTGAGTTTAACAGCTTATGATAAATATGGCGCATGCTGTCAGGGTAAGATTTATCCTTTCCTTTCATTCTACCAGCTGTCAAACATGTTTGATTTTTCTCAAGCTTTGAATGTTGCAGGAATTTAGCCAATAAATACAACTGATGACGATTTCCACTTCAGTTTCAAGCATCTGCCATTCATAATGAAGCCTGATTAAAAATGTAAGAAGATTATTTTTAGTTTTAAAATGTGTCAGAGCCTTGCTGCAGAAGATGGTGTAACGCATGAGTAATTAACTTTTTTAAAAAATCAAGGTATATCAAACCCCATAAAGCAAATGTGGGAATCCTCCCCAGAGCTCTGCCTTGGCTGTGATGTATCCAGTGTGCAGAGCATGGTGTCACAGCTGTGCTGCTTGTGGGACAACCAGTTCTTTGGGTCTCATTGAATTTCTGTGCTTTTATTGTGTCTTACTGGCAGTGAGTTACAAGTTAGTGACTCCCAGCCCTGTGAATGACTTCAGCATAGAGTCAGAGCCTACAGATCCTTCAGAAAGCAATGAGGGAAACGCAGGAGCAGCTCTCCAGGTGGTGGCAGGAGTAGACAGGACTCTTGAAATTCAGTTTTCTCTCTCTCCGTGAGGTTCAGTGGCTCTGTGTGTGGAGAGTGGCTGCTCTCCCTGCTCAGCTGGGGCTGTGGAGATGCAGCTTTTACATGGCATAACACCTGTCAGCATCACATGCACACACAGCCAGTGTGCTCCCAGCGGGAACCTTCCCTGAGCCCTGCTGACATCTCCCCACAGCGATACTGGGGCTCATGGATGTGTCCCTCCAGCTCCATGTGCACAGGGTAGGTGGTAAAAAGGGCTTTTCCCAGAAAGTGTGTGGCAGGTGGGAAGCAGTGTCACTGAGCAGGGACTGGCTCTGTAACTCTCCATCTGTGCCAGAAGCCCGCGGGCGATCCTGTGAGTGGGCATCCCATGAGGGGACACAGGAGATGCTGGGACAAGACAGAGGGAGGTGACAGAACTGCAGGCCCAAAGCTGGTGGTGGCTGCTCTTGTGCCTGTCTTACTGTTAACTCCTGAGTGTTTAGGATATGGAGATGCAGACAATGAGGATCAGTGGTTTTAGGAATTCACTTGCTTTTACCCACATTAACCACCTCTAATCTCTTGGAGGGAATTGACATTGACAGGACTGAATTGTCTGATAATAAATATTAATATTAATGATCATCAGCTTCTCTGTGTACTACTTGGCAAAATCACTACAGGTCTTCCTATTAGTTGGAACTGCTATCCATTTAGGGCTTGCTTTGAAATTTTATCTTTCCATCTTGTTTTCTGTTTCCTCCTTTTTTTTTTTTTTTTCTTTTTTTCAGAGACCTCATCTGTTTGCCAGCATTCTCTGATCAACATCTCTCATGTGTTTCCCATTAGGGCTATGATGTGTCTAGCCATTTTACTTCTCCTGCCCTTTTAAGTGGTGTCAGTCTTTATGCTTTGCTACTAGTTGCCTTTTATCTCTGCAGTCTCCAATTCTCAGCGCACATCATTACCTAACTCTTGAACTATCTTTTTCTTACTTGCTATGACAAATCTCGGAGGCCTGTGGCAAGCCCTTGCAGGATGTAGAAAATAATGCCTGACTGGCTGTCAGGAGAGGTAGCTTTCCATGAAAAAACAAAGTCCCTGTTTTTGTGGCCTCCTGGATGGGGCCGCAGTTGTGCCTCCCACACACCTGTGCTGTCACTGCCATTCCCAGCTTCAAGATACCCAAGAAACCTCCTTTGCAAGCATCTGGAACACCACAACCTCTTGCCATCTCACTGCCATGCTGCCCAGATCCCCTCAGGGGCTCACTAGGCTTGTGCTTCAGGATTCACAAACACTGAAGTGGTAACTGGAGTGAAGGCACAGAGCTGCTCTTTTTCTGGCTGGAAGAAAATCTACTCACTACTCCTTGACAAAAGCCAAAGCTTTATATTTATGTAAGAACAGGAGTAAGTGAAGCAGAAGGCAGCAGACAGTCCCTTTGCATGGCTCTCTTTAGTGGGCAAGTGCTCCTGAATGTGCCATGCCTCTGGCATTCCTCACAAAATACCATGGGAAGGGCTGCACAGTGACACCAACAGCACAAGAAATCGCAAGACAGTCCTCATTTTTCAAGTGCAAAGTGAGTGATAACTGTTTAAGAATTCAGCCCCGTATGCTGGACCAAAAAGGTGTTCCTGCTCAGTTTTCCAGGGGGTATGAAAAGGATTTCCTGCAGTGTGGTTCGTTCAACTCACTTTTCATAAGCTAGTTTTCAACAACATCATCCAAAAGCCATTAGTTTCATTGTATGTATCATGCAGGGTTATTTAGTAGGTCAGGAGGAAAATTTAAATGGACAGGTGCTTTAAATTACAAGATGGTGGAGGTGGTTAATAAAAAAATACTAGAAAACATTGGTAACCTTATTTCGGGCTTGAAGTGGGTTCTGTAACTGATGGGAAAATGGCTTGTAGAAACACTGAGACCTGTCAGAAGTGGTAGTTTCAAAATGCATTCAGGAAATCAAGCTGCTCCCCAGAGATCAGTGCACGCTTCCCAGACATTATGCACCTTTAAAACTATTTATTTCCTCTTGGATATTTGCACTGTGGGTGCAATTAATTATATCGTGCAAATGTCCTATATGTGTGACAGAGAGAAACCTCAAAACACTTGTATTTCTTGTCACAACCTGAAAGGTGTGAGAACCACGACGGGCTGCCTCCAGGTACACTGCAATGGACCTGGGGAGAGACTGAACTGCCTCTGCCCTTCTGTGCCTTGGGCTGCACAGGCATAAAGAGGGAAGAGGAGACTGTCCGGAGCTCAGGGTGCTTTGGCCATAGCCTGTAGCTCCCCTGTCCACTGCTTGGAGCACCCACCTTTTATCGAGGCTGTGTAAGGGGTCCTGGCTCCTATGGAGAACCAAGCGAAAGGTTTCTTGCAGCTGAGCATCTGTGGTGTGTGCTGGCCGTCAGTGTTACCCAAAGCCTGGCAAATGGCCTCAGCAACAGCTTAACAACCTGCTGCCACTCCCACAGCTTCACGGGTGGGTGCAGTGCGTGGACACAGCGCCCAGAGTGCAGACACAACGCTCAGAGAGCAGTCCAGGGGTCTTTCAGCACCCTGGGGCTCCTGGGGTCACACTTGTACTGCTGCCACCTGGCCCCTGCCCAGAGATATCCAGCACCTGTGCAAAGGCAGAGCAGGGCACTGACAGGGCACACAGAGGAAATGGTCACACGTGTGCACCCAGTCCCACATGCATGAAGGATTGTGATCACTCAGAAGTCCTGCCGGTGTCAGCAAGACAGCTTGGAAGGAAAGGAACAGCACAATGGAGAAAAAACACAAGAAGGATTTACCAAGGAGATGAGGAGGATTTAATTATTTTATACATTAGAGGCTACTTGTTGAGATGTCTGCTGAAAGATCAGTGCTGTAATGCATTCATGTATGCAGCATGTGAGAAGAGTGAGTCTGGTTTGTATAAACATTCCCCAACATCACCACATCTTATCTGATTTCTTTGACTTGGAGATCAGGCAGGAAATCTAATGGGAGTCAACTGCTTTCCAAGATGCTTGATACTTCTTAATTATTCCAGGTTGGAAACATGTCAGCAGCTAGAGCAGAGAAGCTTTGCTATCTTTTAATTCCTGGCCAAGATCAGACTGTTCCTCTGTCCCTGAAGCTCAGGGCACAGGAGAAAGTAGGAAGGCAGCTAAGCTGCAGGGAAAAGCTACTCTGTGCAGTGGGCAGTAACAGGGAACAGGCAAAACACTGGGGCATGACTGGCAGCAGGAACAGCCAAGGCTTTGGCTGCCTCTCCTTCTTCCTACCCTGCCCAGGACAGCACAGGAGTGCCTGTGGTGAGGGTAGGAGCCTTGAAGAAGCAGCCTCCTGCTACACACATGCCTGGGTGATGTTCCCAGGCCTCAGGGGCCATTCCCTTCTGAGGCTTGGAAAGAAGCTTGTCTTTATTTGCCTACAGTTTGCTTTACCATACCACAGAGAGGAGAGCATTTGTAACCAGTTTGATTATTGCTGCTCCAGCATGACTGAATCAGGCCCTTTGGCCACCTGAGACCTGCTAGGATCCAACCACGAGACTAGGGAAAGACAAAATGCACAAGGTCACAGGGAAGGGAACAACAGGAAACAGAAGGAGCAAATCCCCCAAGGTTTTTGGCCTTGGTCATGCTGCTGATGCAGCCTCAGATGATGCTGTGCAGCCAATATTTGGGCAAGAGGATGGGGTGAGAGTGGGAGCCCCAGAACAGGTTGCCTGCTCTGTGCTTCATTAGACTACTCATCCTCTGAGACTGCTTCAGGCAACATGACTTGCAGTCACTGGAAATTCCAGGGTTTTTTTCTTTTTCCTCAGCATCTTCCCCCATGCGCATAGTTTGCATGCCAGGGGATGAGCCGCTCTGCCCAGATGCTTTCCTGATGGTTTGGCTCCTGGACATGAAAAGATTGAGCAACATGTACCAATGCACAAAGAAACCCAAGGACTGCTGCAGGAGCAGGTGATGCTCTGGACTTTGGTCTGCAAAGTACACATGTGTATATGTTTTGCTCTGGTATAGCACACTTAGTGTGCTTTCCTTGCCAGCAAGGAAGGATGGAAGAATCTATAGGATACCTTTGTTCCCTGCAGTGCAGTACCCATGCCATGATGCAGCAGCACATAAGTTGGAAACTGATTTTACACACTATCAAAATAACAGACACCTTTCGTATCCAGGAAAGAAATATTTTAGTCAGTTATGGTGGGCCAGATCCCTCGACTGCCTGGCCATTTGAGTCCTGGGGGCATTGGGGACTCTGAAATCTGAACATACAGTCGGGTTGCAAGAAGTGCTGTGATAGGATGAGTGGGAGATAACTGCCATTGAGGGTTGTGTGATTTGTGTAGTAAAACACAGTGTAGAAACCAAACTTTGCTTATTTTATCAATACTATAAACTGATTTAAAAAGCTGTGATATTCAATAGTTGAGATTGGCAGAGTTTGGCCTGGAATCTGGATTTCACATCAGAGGTTTTTAAGACTGGAGGCACAGATCCAATAACAGACCCACAGCAGTGCTGTGGCACCCACTGAGTGCCTCATCTGCGGGGCAGTGCAGGGACAGCCTCGTGCCCCAGACCGGCACCGCCACCCCCAGATCCTGAACAAGTGAGGGGTGTGTAACCCCACCAGCCCGTCCCCTGGCCACGGAGGTGTGGCTGTCAGGACCTCAAAGTCCTCTTGAAACTGAGCACACGGGAGTAAAACCAGGGGAGATTACACGTGGGCAGAGGCAGAGCCCTGGGCAGCATCCTGACATGCTTCAACTGAGACTAAACTAACGTGGGATCATACACGTGTTTCCAATGTTTTTGGCATTTCTTTAGCATGCTTACAGTGTTTGCACTACTAAACCACAGCTTCCTATTCTGAGGAAAATAAAAATATCAGATATTAGTCTGACTGAACACAAGCACAAAAAGAGAGAGTTCTCCCTTTTCCACTCCAGTAAAGTAGCCTTAAATAGGAGGAAAGACATGAAATAGTAGCTGCTCTTTCTCTGATTTTTAAAAGCAAACAATCAACAGAAGATTATTTTTTCACCATAGAGTTTTCCTCATGAAAAGAGGAAAGACATGAGAAAAGAGTCCCCTTCCATTTTCTATGTTTCTCTTCTCTTTCTCCCCAGAGCCTCTTGACCTGGGCAAGGGTCTTTCTGCACAAGGTGCAGGGGCAGGTGCCTCTGAAAAAGGAGAAGGAAGATCAGCAGCCAGACAAGGGGAACAAGCATCTGTTCAGCTGAGAGTACTTTGCTACCCAAGAAAGCAGCTTTTGCGCAAGACACCACCTTGACTCTCTTATTCCAGTAGTTAAAAACCATGCCTATGAAAAGTTATACTTTATGGATTAAGAGGAATTCACTTCAGTAAAACTTGGCAAGAGCAAATCTTGCAGTGTTATGGTGTTTAGGTGTGAATTTCCTGTTCTATTGATGACTTTTTCTCTTGTCCACAACCAGAGCTCAGGCCTGTGCTGACCTGACACAGGACAGTGAAGAAATAAGTCATCAGCCTGGTGTGACTGGGAGCAGAAGCCAACTCGGGGCAGCTCGAGCCAGCAGAGAACATCACAGATCCTCCAGGGAGAAACAGCCTAATCCTCAAATCTGGTTTTCAATCTGCCTTGTTCAAGAAAGCCCCAGACAGAGAATTGAGGGCCCTTAGATTTGGTTTTGTGTTTCAAGTAAAGAAAACTCCAAAACTGCAGAGAAGGGTCAGGTGAAATCAGTGAATTTTGCCTGGTTCTCATCCAAAACCTCACAGCCACTTGGGTCATACCAAACCTCACACAGGTTCACCAAGAGCTCACCTGGTTTCCAGTTTCATTGGCAATGTTCTGCATAGCTTTACAGGAATCCCAATTAAATCCAGAGGGAATCCCTTGTGAAGCCCTAGGTATAATACTTCTATATTCTGCCCTTTTTTATGCCTATACCAAACAACTGCCAAATCGAGGCATCTATGAGTATTGGAAACACTTCAATTATGTAAGGGTACACACAGAGTGGAGAGTCAATTAAATCCCTCACATGCTTTTTTTTTTTTTTTTTTTTTTTTTTTTTTTTTTTGGAGCTGTGTTTCCATTTGGAAACAATTCAGCCCAAATTCTAGCAAAGCCCTTCAGAGCATATTGAACTGATTTAAGGAATTTGCATCCAAAAAATTTGAAATTTAAACAATGAAAAAAAGAGGTTAAAAGGTGCATTAAGGGTTGTTTATAAATCATGCCCTCAAATGTTAAGCAAACATGCTGCCTTCCTTGTTGGTAGGAGGGGAGAGAAGGGCCAGCATGGCTGCATGGGTGTGGGCAGGGACCAGGTGAACATTCCCTGGTGCTGTGGCAAGGTGGCCCAGGCCAGAGCTGCTGGTCTGGAGGGAGGGTGAGGGGCTGTGACCTCAGCACAGGGCAGCAGCTCCAAGTGAGCCAGTGCCAGGCAGTCTCTGTCCATCAGAGGGGCCAGACCTTGCCATGGTCTGTCACCGTGTCCTCCCCAGGACAGCTGAAAGCCCTGCTGTGACCTCAACCTGCTGGGACCCATTTGCAGGGGATACTTCTTTACAAACAAAACACTTCTGCTATTCTTTAACATTTCATTTCCAGACTAGCTGCAAGCCAGCTCCAGGGAGACCAAGCCTGGACCCAGGGGATAACATCAGCACACCTGAACAGCACTTTGTTCCTTGCGTGCACTAAGGAGAAATTAAAGGGATCTGCTTTCATCTATCTGAAAGCAACAATTTCCTATGAAACATCTTTGGCCTTGAGGGTGCTGTGTGTGTCTATGCTCCTCCCCATCAATATTCTTTTGCCTGCACAAATGGAAAAAATTGGGGCAGCCCCTAGGCAAGTAATACTTCTCCAAAGGTTTCTCTCAAAATAAAACAAAAAACAAAACCATAAAAAAATCCCTCGTGACTGCTGCAGACTGTATGCAAAATCCATAGACTTCCCAGAATTACTTCAAATTCAAAATTCCCTGGGGAACTGGGCCTTGTTTTATAACAAGTACAGGAGCTGGTGACTCCAAAGGGGTGGAGGCACAGGAGGGAGCTGGTGTTGGGGGAATTCACCCACAGGCTGTGACGGGGGGGGAGAAAAGATGTAACAGACCTGCTTTAGGACCTGTGTCCATGCTCATGCCTCTCCTCCTCCACATGGGCACCATCCCTGCAGCTCCCAGGGCTGTGCCAGCATGTGGACAGAGGGCCTGGGCAGGCTTGGGGGCAGTGTCCATTCTGAGGGCCAGAGAGCTGCTGCCACGGGAGAGGTGGATATCAGGAGATGCCCTTGCTCTTCTGAAACAGGAAACACCCCAGTCCCACAGCTGTCCCAGCACTCTTGCACAGCGGCCTTTGTGCTGCTGGCATTGCTGGGAATTAGGATCCAAGATGATCTCTTTGGACTCCCAAAATGTTATGCACCAAAATTAGAGGAAGCTTGGAAAATGTGCCTGTGGTTAAATAACTCCTTGCCCCGGTGAGCCCAGCTCAGCCTCCCCCTCCCACCTGTGCCCCTCTGCACACAGTTTGCTCACGCCTGCCTGGTTGCCATGAGGGTCCTGCTGACCTATTTATGTTGGTACATTGGCCAGAGCTGTGTGACAACCTGTCCAAAAAAAGGCACCAATGGAAACCTGAGGCTGACTTCATGCCTGCTTGTGGGTTCAGTTCTCTCTGTTCCACTGTACACAAGGGTGGGCACACTGGGAACCTCCCAGCATCAGGAAGAGGAGGTCCATTCCCTGTCGCCCTGTGACATTTTTTGAGAACACATCTGCATGGATCCACTGCCAGCAGGATGGAATCTGAGTCTAATCTCACAACAACATAAATGTTGCTGAAGAAAACTGAATCAATGTGACGCAAAAACAATAAGAGAAGCATCTGTGCTATATCCACACAGACCTTGCTCAAGGACACCCCGAAGAGACAGAAGGTGCACGTGGAGGCTGTAACTTTGCCACACTGTTTCTTTGCTCCCATTTCCTCCTGTCCCTTACCTTTCCCTTATCTTTCCCCCTACTTATCAGCAAAAGAAACAGGGACATTTCACCCTAAAATAGTAAAACAGCAATTTGCAAACCATGCAAACAGCAGAGTAGAGAGCTACAGGCATGTGTTCCCACCAGCAGAGCCTCAGAGCTTCAAAGGTCTTGGCAATGGGATATTCTGCCTTGGGAAGCCACAGACTGGTCTGAGCAGACTGGGACAGCTGGAACCAGGATTTAACACATACAAAACTGAGCTCCCTGTGGTTTCAATACTTCAGGTGAGTGTTTACCTTTGCAGGACAGGGCCAGACACTTACTGGCAGCAGCAGTGTCATACCGAGAATCAAACCATTGAAAATCCTGCAAAGGAGCTCATTTTGTGATGAATTTCCAGGGAAAAATCCATACTGTTGGAACACGAGATGCCTCAGCCAAGCCCCAAAGCCCTGTGCTCTGGCCTGACAGCAGGTATGGCCACAGAGCCCGCGTTGTCCCCGGTGCTGGGGCCGCTTCTGCCCACGGGCTGGGGCCATCCCTGCCGTGTGGGAGCAGCCTGTGCTATCTGTCCCTGCTCTAACCCATCACAGACCTCAGCACGCGGCCCTTTAATCTGCTCCCTCACTCCTCACTGTTATTTACAACTGCTTAAAGCACCTATTGAGCCTTGCCTGTAAAAGGCCTGGGTGCTTTTTGATCACGCCATGAATCTTTTCCTCGCAGACTTCTCCTGGACCTACACAGTTTTCCTGAAGAGCCGCACACACTCCTGTTCCTTTCAGAGGAGGAATGAGGATTACGGAGCTATAAAAGCGGAAGGAGGCTGCTTGGCAGAGCATTCCTTGAGATTTGCCAGCCTAAGCACACAGATGTTTCTCAGATGGGTGAATCTGGAGATGAAGATCTACGTGGCATCTGTCAAAGGGCCGTTGTTTCTGATCTGTGACAAACACTGTGCAGGATCCTGCCTGTTCTGCCAGGCAAAGGCTGCACACAGCAGATCTACCCATCACTGATGCTAATCCCCAGTAATTTATGAACTTTTTTGTGCACACTCGTTTGTACCTCATAATTCTCTTGTCCACAATGAAAAATTATGGACAGGAAAAAAGGAGAGCTGCAACTGCACCCAAATGCTTTTTGGATGAAGGACCATTCTTTGACTACGTTTGCCCAGCAGCCCTCAGACATACCAACAAACCCTGCGGACAGAGGCAGCCCTGGAGCTGCAAGAGTTTTCTTTCCAGTTATTTTCTTTCAGGAGCTGATGGGAGCAGCAGTGAGCAGCTCTATCTGACACCAGCATGGGGCAGGATGCTGGCAGCACGCCCTGGTGCAGCTGCTGCAGAGGAGGAAGCTTTTTAGTCTCCAGCCGATCCCAAAATGCATTCCTCACGAGGCATTTTACCTTGGACAACTCACACTTAGAGCTCACACCCACCCCTGCTCGGGGCTGCCTAAGCACTCAGGGCCTGGTCAAGGGTACAACTGCAAAAACCCTGTGCTGGACCTTCATTCTAACACTGCCAAGAGATCACAGAATTGTTTAGGTTGGAAAAGCCCTCTAAGATCATTAAGTCCAATCATTTCCTCAGCACTGCCAAGGCCACCACTGACCCATGTCCCCAAGTGCCACATCTCTATGACTTTTAAATCCCTCCAGGGATGGGGACTCCACCACTGCCCTGGGCACCCTGTGCCCGACGATCCACCCTTTCTGTGAAGACATTGTTCTTATTGTCTAATCCAAGTTTCCCCTGGAAGGCCCTGCAAGCTCACCTGCCTGCTTGCTGTGATGTGCAAGGGGCACTCACTCGTGCCCAGAGCTGCCTGCCTGGGGTGGAGGATGGATGTACCCAAAGTGCTTGGGTGTGCAGACACAGGAGCTTCCTGCTCTGAGCAGGGCCAGGCTGGGGACACAGGAGATGAAAAGTGTGTACAAACACCAGAACCCTTTTCTCACTGTGAATCCCAAATCATAACTCTTCACTTTGGAGTTTCTAATAAAAATCCAACTGCAAAGTGCTTACAATTGGTGTAATAATCTGTAAATCACAAAAGAAAGAGAAAAGAACTAGGCTAGGTTTCTGAGGAGTTATGAGTAATGGATTGTCAGCCTCAGTTCAGACCTGTGCTAAAAATCTTTTTAACTAATGCATTAACTCTTTCACTGGTCCTGCAGATAAAAGCATTGGGGTCACAAGATGTTACAATTTCAACATCCTGCTCCAATTCATCCAGAAATATTGTAGGTGCTTGTGGGACCCCTTCTGCAGAGTGAGATTTTACATTCAAAGCTGCTGACAATGTTAATTAATTTTAAGAGTGTTGCAGAAGACATAGGGAACTTGTGTGTCTATGTAAAAAAGTTTTGGCAAAAGACATCAAATAAAGAAGACACAATGAAGGGAAAGGAATTACTGGTAATTTCTCATAACAAGAGAGCCTGCAACATGCAATTCTTGCACAGAGGCTAAAAAAATAATCATCTATGACCAGAATTCAATGCTTTTTGATCAAACAGGGCTGTCACAGGGCTCCTTGGACTCCTGCAGTACTCTGCAAGTTGTCTTTACATGTGCTACTGAGATAAATCCCCACAACTGAGAGAATTCCAGTGTCCTAAGTCCTGCCCACCATCCCACAGCCTGCTGGACCAAGCACTAACGCGGCCCCTCACAATGGGGCTGGGCCAGCAGCAGCAACTTCTCTGCTTTGCTGGGCCAAAGCCAGAGCAGATCTCACCTCGAGAGCTCTGTGTGTGCTCCTGGCTGCAGCAGGACAGAGAGCACTTCATGAATGCCTCAAGAGCATCCCTCTGCTCTGCTGCTCACCCAGATTCACGTCACAGGGGCTCCCACAGTCTCACCTCCATCCATCAGAGGACGGTGGTGTCCGGCACAGAAAGGGCTGCACTTGCTGCCCTGCACAGGGAGTGCAGCTGGTTTTGGCACAAGGCTGGTAACACAAGATCTGCAGAGACAGCCAGGTGACATGAAGCACATCACACACACTCAGTTACCTCACACCTCTCCTTGAGTTTGCTGCTGCCTTGCTGTTTCCTACTCCACCTTGTTACCACTGACCCCTGCAGTCAGGGCCCCCCCAAAAGCTCCATTCTCTTCCCATGGAGAGACTGGCAGTGGACGTAAGCAAGCAAGAGGCTCAGGAAACTGGTAACTACAGCAGCAGGACAGCAGATGAGTGCTTTCCGAGCTGACCTTACCTGGGTGCTCATGTCTCACTGCTGGAAACCTTGCCAGACTCCCAGAGGCCCTGAATGCTGGTGCCCTGCCCTGGAGACCTTGCCTGTTCCCTCCTTGGCACAGCCATTCAAGTGAAGGCAGTCAGGTAGGCCCTCTGCCAGGCAGCACACCAGACAGGATGTCTGACCTTAGGAATATTCATTAATGAGGACACGACTGTCTGCAGAAAGTTTATTGAAGTTCAGCACTGAATTTAATTCATACATATTTTTAAAAAGGCATAAATGCATCTGTGAGCCCAGGAAGCCTCAGGCTGTGTCCATTCACTCCACTTCTCCATCAGCAAGCCTGGCAGGCACCTTCCTCCTGCCACCCACCCTTCAGCTGTGCCAACATGATAAATATTGAAATAGCCTAATGGCAACAGTAAATAACAACGTTTTTGACCTCACACACTCTTTAATCTAGGAACACGTACATTTTACAACAAACATTTACAAACAGAATTTAGTGAAAAATAGAGCATCCAGTGCCAACCCTGCCACAGTGTTTATTCTGTGTATCTGTATCTGACCCGCTAGAGCTCCTCTTGTGAGTGCAACAATGGACTGCAGTCGGACTGCACAGGACAGCTGCAGCTGAAAGGGAAGGATGCTCACACGCAGGGCAGCAGGTTACACACAGCCCAGGAAGGTGTCCATGTCGCAGAGGACGTTTGCTGTCCCTCTGCAGCTGCAGGGAGAGCTGCACGATGTGGAGGAAACGGGGGTTTTGATGGGAATTTGAGTTGTGCGTCTATCCCTACTGCTAATTAGTTTATAATCTGTAGTTGTGAAGAGCACTGGTGCTGCTGTTGCACAGACAGGCGCAGAGGCAGCTGCTCAGGCTGTCACCACGGGCCAGACCTCCACGGCAGGGTAACTTCCCACCCCGCACCGGTACCCTCCAGCTGGCAGCATCACCGTCCTGGCACAACGCACAGCAGCTCTGCAAGGGGACAGAGTTACCCGGTCCCTCCCGCTGCCGGCAGCGCGCACCCGGCACGGCCGGGACCCTCCCGGCCCCGCACGGCCCCGCCCGGCTCCGCCGGCCCCGCCCGGCCCCGCACGACACCGCCTGACACCGCCCGGCCCCGCCCGGCCCCGCCCGGCTCCTCCCGGCCCCGCCGGCCCCGCCCGGCCCCGCCCGCCCCGCACGGCCCCGCCCGCCCCGCCCGGCTCCTCCCGGCCCCGCCCGGCCCCGCCCGGCTCCTCCCGGCCCCGCCCGGCCCCGCCCGCCCGCCCCGCCCCGCACGGCCCCGCCCGGCCCCGCCCGGCCCCGCCCGGCTCCTCCCGGCCCCGCACGGCCCCGCACGACACCGCCTGACACCGCCCGGCCCCGCACGGCCCCGCCCGGCCCCGCCCCGCCCCTGGCGGCCGCGCCGGGACACGGCACCGCTCCCGCTCCTCGCGGGCCCGCGCACGGCAGCCCTGGGCGAGCAGAGCGCGCCCCACGGCATCAGTCGCCACCAGGTACTGAAGAGAGCGATCAATAGGCAACAGGGATGGTGACGGTGATAACGATGATAACGATGATGATGATTAGATGCACGCGTGCTGCTTTAAAGATCAGCAAAAGGAAACGCCTTGGCGCGGCAGTTTGCCGGTGTAGAGTCTGCGGTGAGAATTCCTAGAGTTCGTGCAGAAGTGACGGTGTTGTACCTGCAGCATCACTGCCATTCTGCTGAAGTTGTGCTACTTATTGCTAGATGCGGGTACAGAAGTGACCTAAGCCATTATTTCCTGCAAATCCATCTGTTAGTAAGCACCTAGGAACACTCCTCCCTGTGGTCGCTGGAGTTCAGTGGCACCTTGATCCTGACGTCTGGCCAGGATCACAGTGGGCTGCTCAGGACTGGCTGGTCCGGTATCTAAGGATGGCCAAGGCCACCCCCGCTGTTCGTACAAGTTTATCAGAGGTGATACTTCAGACTGGAAGCCAACAGCTAACACAGGACTCCCAGCAACATCAGACATGCACACCAAACCGATAAAACATTCCAAAATAAACTCTGCAAGTGTCAGGAGCTGCCGGTGCAGAGTCCGACCCAGCCTGGTTTTTCCCCTCCCAGTGATGCATTGGTCATTCTGATTTGTTGTGATGTTCATTAGTACCTGGGGAATTCATTACTAAACACACACAGGTCACCTCCACTGCAGCTACTGGAGGAAACAGGCACTTCTGTACACAGTTACACATTTTACAGCTGTAATGACATCAGTAAGGGGCATATTTGGATCAGACTTAAAACTGAAAAGTCCAGGCAAACTCAGATGCCGCAGTTGTGAGGAACTGCCACAAATACCTTTGGCAGAGCTGGATATTAAAAGCTGTGAGCTTGTTTGGCCAGAGTCAAGTCATAAACCACAATGTTCAATCACATTGGAATGCGAGGGCTGCAGCGAGGCGGCAATGCCTCTGCACTGCCATGCCCCTTCCAACAGCTGCTGCACACAAACCTTCGGCAAAAAGTCTGAAGAAAAAGTAAATTCTGATGCAGAGAAAACACAAAGCAATATTGCAAAGGGCAGCAATGACCAAAAACTAATCATCATGACACTTCAGCATGTATGACCGAAGAACAAGGGACCTGTTGCTGAGAGGCAAAGGGCAGCTGGGCTAAATTAGCCAAGCAAGTTTGAGTCTGGATAGTGTCATTAGGAGAAAAGCAGAACTATGCCATAAACTCTAATGAATGCATTAATGGATGGCTTGTGCCTCTCAAAAGGGGAAAAAACGGTTTAAATAAAGTTATTAACACAGCCCACCTGTGTTTGGCTCTTGGACTATGTTGCTTAAATAGGCCATTAACTCTTGGAGTAACTAATCTTGAAAGTGAATATGGCCTTTCTGAAGTAGACATTTAACTACATTCATATAATTCAATTAGATGGAGCATTCTCAGTCCAAAGCCAGTGCTCCTGCTTTCATCTCTAATAATGGTAAAGAGCAAACTTCATTAATATGGTGCTAAAAAAAAGAATGGCAACCAAAAATAAATTCCCGTGACTGAACCCTAAAATATAACATGTAATTTCAGTATGAGCTAGCATTATTATAACACAGAATTTTAATGTTGCATTTAATTCTAAAATCTGTATTACAAGAGTGAGCAGAGTTTTAAGGCCCTGCCTAAACCCATAGAGAAAAATAATTAATTTTAAAAAAAAGTTATTGATATCCTAAAGCTTCTTTTTTGAGCACCAGAGCTCACATCAGTTGGTAGATAATGCCTTTTGCTTGGGTTTTGGAAGGGGGAAGAAAGGGAGGGGATGAGGAAGAAAAAACCCAAATTGCAGCCTGTATAAGTTCATCCAGTTAATAAATAGTTAAAGCAAATTCATTAGGAAACAGGAATTTTATAGATTTAGTTAAAGGTTTCTTCCTATTTATGTCACTGAGAAATGATAAAATTCCTTTTATCACTCTACAACTTGTTAATGTTTTACCCCAGGACCACTTCATCTGTAATAAACATCTTAACAAAATATGCATCCCTAGGGAGGAACCGTTAATTTCCTTAAGGCCTCACACATGTAATAGGGTTTTATTGCATGCAGGTGCTTTGTGAAATTGCATCGACTTGTAATAAACGTCCAGTAAAGAGCAGGTAGCACCTAAAAGGGGGAAGTGTTTGTGCACCTGTCTGAGGAGAGGCTGAGCACACCCTAATCCTCCACGGGCTTCTTCGACGGCACCCAGACACCGCTCCGAGCCTCCCATCTAGGGCACCGCTGCCTCTAAGCACAGCAAGGTAAATGCTCGTGTTTTCAGTTGTATTTGACCAGCTTAACCCATAAATGTGAGGTGAATTTAAGATATATATTCAAATAAATTTATTGCTGCTTTGGCTAAAGCTACAGCGTAAATTGCAATGAATGAAAAGCGCGTGAAAGGACAGGGAACAGAGCATGGCATCTCCTTTTCCTCAGCAGGGAGCTATCCGGGTAAGATGTTTCACGGAATTAATATATGTTAGTAATCTGTTTAGAATTAAGTCAAAACAAAGTTTAACTTAATTCTTACCAGTAATAACATACCTTAGATTTTTTGATGAGGATAGCTTTAAAAATTATTTTTTAACGCCATCTGAACAGAGCTGTATCTGTGGTTTCCCAAGGATGCTGACTGCAGAGGACTATTCTGCTCATCACAGTAATTAACATGAGTGAAACCTCCACATCCAGCAGCAGCATCGCGTGTGCTGCAGCTGTTTGTTGCTCGAGTAGTTGCTTTTTCCAGTTCCCAGCATTCACTCAGGAGCTGGGAGTTCACGATCTGTGTCGCTATTCATGGCGATACAGCTGAGTTTGAGGAATTTTTGAGTTTTGTTTCAAAATCCAGAACTTACACAAGTTCTTCAGTAAAATCTCTCTGTATTTCCTTCCTTTCCCACACCCTCTCTTTTTTTTTTTTTTCCCCTTTCTAAACATGGCTTTCCAGTAAAGGGGTATCAAGGAAAAATTGCAGCCAGAAGCCAAATAAACGGCTCTGGATACCTCAAGCAGCTCAGATTAAAAATCTCCAAGATGAAATTGGATCAAATTGGTCTGAAACCCCTCAGTGTCTCTGCTGCAGGTACCAGGAGCAGCTGCCAAGGGCAGTACCACAGCCCCTCAATGAGCCCCCAGTTGAAACACTGGGTAAACTGTTTCAAAAGCTTCTGTGACACATTTTAATGTTCAAGTTTTGTTAAAATCTTTACCAAAGTGCATAGGAGACCTCTTGATCTTTAACAAGCCTATCACTAAAACACCCAAGACACTTTTTCATTTCAAATTTGGGCATTTAAAAAAACCTGTAACTTTATGCAAAATTAAGAACTTAAATGTTTTGCCCGGCCCAGACAGAAGGATATGCACTCAGTCCAGAGCATCACCTGAAATATTTATTAATGGCTGTTGGAATCTGAGATGTATTTTAGTGCATGTTTAGTTTAAAAAAAACCCCACCTTTTCACCAGTACCTTTCTGAGCTGGGTACGAAACGTAAAAAACTCAGCTGCGATGTTACTGAAGTTAAGAGTTATAACAAACTAATAGTGAAATGAATACTGACTTCTTGTGGGGTGCTAAGGAGGTGAGCAATATACTGATTACCGAGGAAGAAAACTATTCCTATCAAAGAGTGTGAAAGAGAAAAATTTAGAATCCTATGTACATAAATAATAAATAGTAGGGGAGAAAAAGTGAACAAAACACCGATTTAAGGGCAAAGACTGAAACGGTGAATTCTAAAGAAAATCTCCACAAATTTTAAAAAAGAAAAAAAACCACAATAAGTAACCTCACACCTGAGCTAAGATGGCAAAGAAATAAATAGCCCTGCAAAAGTCAGGAAAGCATTTAAGGACATCAGTCACCGGCACGCAGCCCCATTAGGCTCAGAGGGCTGCGCACAGCCGGCTCTGACCCTGCCGGAACACATCTGCCCGGGGAGGCTGATGGATGACACCCGGCATCCACGGGGCATCATTAGGATGTTCCACTGGGCTGGGGGACAGCCGGGGAAGGCTGTGGGGATGCCAAGGGTCTTTGGGGTCTCCTTCAGCGCGGGATGCTGGTGCAGAGCCACGGGAAGCAGCACGGGGGCCGTTCCCTCTACACTGACACGGGCACAGCTCCCATCCTGCCGGGGCAGGGCTGTCCCCTCCGTCCAGCTCCACCAGGCCGAGGGAGGGAGAGCTAACCAGGGGCGGCTCGGGGGGCTTTCAGCCAGGAAAGCCCAGCCGTGCTGGGGAAGGGCAGCCAGGATGTCCATCCCCCCACCCTGGGTCAGGATGGGTGCTGGGGGTTGCGTGGTGCAGCAGGCGCTGCGGGGGGACCCTGCTGCCCCAGCCTGTGTGGGAGACAGGAGAGATGAGCTCCCAGGGCTGCAGGCGTGGTCAGCCGGTCCATTCTGGGCACAACGAGACACTGACATGGACAGGGACCCCTGTCCAGCTCGGCAGGGGATGGAAGACAAGGTGGTGAGCAGCAGAGCCCACCGCCCTCCTCTTCCTCACGGGCTTGGAGGGGCCCTGCTCAGCCTGAGCCATGTCCTGCGCTGAGACCCCGTGCAGTGTGTTGGACCACAAGCAGGCCAGCAGGATTTCACAAAAGGAAAAAAGCTTATACTTGTCAGCAGGCAGCATGTGAGCAGCTTTTCCCCCAAAACAGCCATAGGAGTATTTATGGGTGCTGCTGGGTCCCAGGCAGAGCTCTGTGCAGGAAGGCACGTCCTTGTTATCACAACACTCATTATCTCCCTGCGAGCACTGAACCCCAGTGTTGCCACTGCAAATATACCCTCAGAAAAGCTTGATGCAGTGTCTTGATTTTTCAAAGGAAAAAACCAAACACAAACCAAGACAAACACTCAGCCCCTCTGTGCTGAGGGAAAAATAGACAGGAGTCAGAGAGGCAAATGTAATTAGGAAACATATGAGAAGAGTCAAAAAAGTTCAAAAGAATATGAGAAATGAAATATATAAAAAGTAAATAAAACACATTGTTTAAAAATGTTTCATATTAGACTTCCCCTATAAACATTTTACTTTTTATTTTATAGATTTCATGCTATTCTAATCAACTTTATTTTTGTAACTTCACAAGTGAAACTGCAAAACTTACAGCCTGTTTTCACATTTCTGGGGTGTCCTGTCAGTCTTTTATATCTCTCTAGATGGGGGAAAAATAAAGTCAATGAAGTGAGCCAAAAAATTCTAATTTCAGAACTTTTATAGAAAATTCTGCTGAAGAAACTCAGGCACCACATCATGGAAAGACCATAAAGGTTTGGTGAAAACAGTTCAAACTCCCAGACAAATCAAAGCCTAAATAGTTTACTGTTGCTTACCAAGAGTTTGTAAACTTGTAAAGGATATTAATGAAGGTGTAAACTCTTACTGTGGAAAACCAAATCTTTGCTGTAGAGGACTGGGGTATTAAAATCAAGCAAACACAACACCTCATCTATCCTAAACCACAGCAGAACCTCAGAACTGGAGCAGCCTCATAATCTAAAAAACAATTTTGAGATGCAAGGCTTTGCTGGCTGTAGTCATCTGGAGGAAGGTCCCATCTCATCTTTACAATCAAAGAGTTAACTCTGATGTCCCAGCACACAAATAAGTAAATGTGGGATAATTAGGAAACAAATTCTGCAAACATCTTGAAAGGGGCTGGAGACCTTTGATCTTTATAGAAAAGAAAACATTACAATACAGTCCAGCTTTTGGGGTCTGCACACATTTTATACCAAGGCAGAGGATGGTATCTTTCTTAAAAATCAAGTAACACCTAATTCCATCATACCCTAATTATCTTAACTGATTTCATATGTTTAAAGGTATTTCACCAAAAGATTAGAGTAGAAAGAGGGACTGACAAAATAATTAAATATGCAATTTGCCAAGCTTGGACAATATGGCTTTGAAATCACCTTTTCAGGAAGTTTTACAGCTTGTTCATTGACATATATATTGCAGCCTTCAGATTCTTATTTAAGCTCTTTTGATTACTTTAATGGATTAATACCCGAGTACCATCCATGTAAAGTCTAATACTCAAGCCTGTTTCTAATTTGTTCAAAGCTGCACTACTTTCCTTTTGGTGTTATGCTATGAAAAAATACTCCATCTTGATTTTTTTTTTTTTAAAAAACCAACATATTTTTTTCCATAATAGTTCTGTAAGCACAGAATTAAGCCTGTATCTAGTGTCCTTTTTGGTTACCTGAAGTGCTTTCATGTTTTCTAAAGTTTTGGTGACTCAACAAACAAACCTGCAACCCACCAGCACCACGTGGAGCTGGGTTTTACCAGAAGAGAACACAATGGCTGCTTTAACCCTTTCAGATTTTTTGTGAAAGCACTTGTAATGAATTCATGCCTGGAGCCCTCACCGCTGCAGCATTTTGGGGGGCACACAAACAGGGGCTGGCATGGCAGCACCTGCCCTGGTGCTCCCAGCAGAGGCCTGGCACCAGCACCCGCGCCCTGCAGCGGCACAGGGACAGCTCTAAGGACAGACCCCGGCCCAGGTGTGGCCTCACCACACTCCCAGGGCTGTTGTCCAGCCAGACATGGGAAGGGTATTTCTCTACTTACAGCAACAACAACCTTCCTACTCCTCTCTCCTGCTCTTGCCTCTTTAATGTTGCAGAGTTTTTGGGAAAGCTTTCCACCTAAAATCCATGACCTGCTAATAGAAAGCATGAAAGGAACCACCAGAAGTGAAAGCAAGGGCTGCTTGCTTTCCCAGATCCTACCACAGGCCAGGAGCAAGCAGCCGGGGCAGAGCGATGCCTCCTGCGGATGAGCCTCCAACACTCCAGGGCCAAGGAGCTCCCGGGACTTGGGCGGATTCTGCGTCTAAACCCACTCTGGGAACTTCTTCCCTCCCAGCTCTCATCGCAGCCCACAGCAGCACACCTCGTGTAATGGTGACAGGCTGGGTGAAACACCACCACCCTTGGCTGGTTCACACACCACGAGCAGCTGATGCTGCTGCACACACGGCTCACTGCCCTCCTGTTCCTGGAGACCCAGGCGCAGTTCTTTCACCCAGGTGAAGTGTAGGAGGAACACTGATGAAGTTGAAAGACATTTTACAAACTAAAAGTAAAATATACATCTGAAGGGGTAATTTTTGGCCACAGACACCAGAGTGTCACTGCTCAAACACAACTCAGGCTCAAACACAAACAGACAATGGCATAGCAGAGAAAGGTCAGCCAACACACAAGGCAGCAGAGCCGAGCTCACCCAATTCACCCACTGAGATTTTTGTTCTGCCCTGTACAGAGACAACCAACCATTCAAAACTCCTTGGAAAATGAGCCTCCTCTTCCTAACATTTTTGACACCCTCTCCTGTGCTGCTCAGCCTCTGCCATGCACATGGTCAGTGCTTGTACAGCCACAGCCAGTTCAAATTGGGCTGACCCAGCTTCTGCTCCCACAGCCTGTGGCACCCCTCCAGCTCAGTTCAAGTTTTGTGAAAACAAAAGCAAAGACAAGCTTTGAATATTTAAATAGAAAAGAAATGCAAGTTTAGAACTGCACAAAACTCTGGATACTAGAAAGGGGAAGGTCTCAGCCATTCCTCCGGAAACCAGCACACATTCTTTAATGAAGAACAGTTTTTCTCAAAATTTAACAAAACAATCTAACCCAAACCAGCATGGCCTTTGCCTCTGCCTGAAGAATTCCAACCTAATTATAAACTTCCTCTGAAAGATGAAAAAATATAGCTGATACCCACAGTTTGGGAGGAGAGACAGGCAGCAGCTCGGAGGCAGCCATTCAGCCAAAACCTGCTGATGGGCCCCAGACCTGAGGGGAACGATGAGAAAGAGCTACTGAGCAGGTGCCTCCTCCTGATCTGCTGGGACCTGATCATGCAGCCTTGCACCGGACCAGCTTCATCAGGTCACACTGGCTTCTGTGTGACTCCCAGGCATGTTGGGTGTCAGTGCCCTTCATCCTCCTCCACAGCAGACCCAGTTCTTGACCATTGTCTGAACCAGTGGGAGTTGTTTCCCACTGACTTTTTTCAGGTTTAGTATTTCTCTGTTTCACATTATCATTCGAAGACATCAGAAAGGATACAGGATAGTGAAAGGGTGCTTGAGGAGCACAAACGTGTGAGTGGTCCTTGTCAGAAAGGCTGTGGGTTACCTGGAGGTCTGGAGCAGGGGATGTAGAAGTGCTGGAGGACTCCAGGCTTGGCTGCCCCTGGGATGCTGCTCTCGCTGCAGGGGAAGCAGTGGATGCCAGGGTGAGTGCTGATCCAATGTCTCCCCTTCCAGGGCAGAGCCCTGCCCTCACTGGCCACACCAGGGCCACAGCAGGGGAAGAATTGTCCTGCTTTGATGCTGAGATGTAGTTCAGGGACTTTTTGTTTATTAGTGTTCATAAAGTTTTGCCAAGTGACACATGTTAGGGTTAAAAATATCGGTAATGTTGGAAATGTTCCTGGAAGCCACAGTTCAGCAGACGCCTTTAAAAATAACTGATTGAACCACAACAGAGACACCGAAGTGACCCAATCCTTCCCGTCTTTAAAACTACGTACATGCACCATATTTCAGGGTCAATTTATCACAACATGCCCCCTCCTCACTGGTGCATAGCAAAAGGGAGAGCATGGACATATTTATAGCAGGCACTGCTTATCAGACAGTATAAATATGTCCATGCTGGAATAAATCATGGCGTGGGTGTGAGCTCAATGATCCATGGTGAGGAGGAAGTGTTGCTGAGCACCTGGGAGTCCCCCTTGGGCATGGGGTAGGCTGCCCACAACCACACAAGGCCAGCTCTTGCTCGAGGGACTGTGGGACAGGGGGCCTCACCTTTGTGTTCTCCTTCCTGCTTGCACCAAGGCACAGATGGACAGAATTAAAGGGGCTTTCTCTGTATTCTTCTCTTCTGATCACTCCTTGGGAGCTGTTTACCTGTTTGCAATTTGGATATAATGAAGCTCCCCAAGACAAGAGTTCTTCAGCCTGTTCTTGGACCTGCCTCAGGTGAGTGATACTGATGGCAAGGCACCATTAAAGCATGTCATGCTCCTCTGCTCCTGTAGAAATAATAGATGTTTTCTTTTTAAACTTTTAGCTGTTACCAATTTACTCTAATATCAATATCACTGTTGTCCAAATTCTAAACATTCCTGCAGGTGGAAAACCCCAAGTAGACTTCCAGATAGCATGGGATTAAGAGAAAAACCAACAATGTGGGTTCCCCATTAGCCATGCTATGAGAAGAATAGTATCTAGAGGGTCTGCAGGGACAGGCTCAGAGCAAGGGAGGACAAGGAGAGGTGCAGGGATATGTCTAATTCAGGATATTTCTGGCTCACTTGTACAACTGGTGTCTTCTGCAGCCTTGGGAAACTGCTGAGATTTAAGATTTACAAAACTGAAAATACGAATATATTGGTATGGAAATCAGTTTAACTTTCAAACAGCAAAACCTAATAATTTAGAAATCATCAGGAGTTTTGGGGCAGAACTGCAGGTAATGATGCACAAAATGTTCACAAAAGAATTGCAGAAGGTGCATGGAAATGGCTAGTTAAGGAGACTAAGGGAGCAAAATGCCAGCAAACCCCACCAAGACAGAGCTGCTGTGTTCTTGTGGGATTATTTAAGATAATGTCCACTCCTGTTCACAGGCAGTTAGGGCCTTCTAAGAATAAACTGATTAAAGAACATTTTGCAACCTATAAACTTGGTGCAGTTTAAATGAAGTCTTTTAACCTTGGAGGTCTTATTTTCCTTATTAAGAAGTTGGGAAAGCCCTTGCCTTCCCCAGTTTGATCAGCTCATTAACAGACTGACAATATCTCGGGAGCTGCTGATGCTCAATGCTTTAATAATAACATCTGCTGACTTCCTCAGGGCCCGTTTCAGAAGAAATTAGGTACAGGTTTGCATGCCAAAGCGAGCGGGGATGTCATGAATCTGCATCCAGCTGGGAAAAGCAGACAGGCTGCGGAATCGCTGCTGCCACCGCCACTGCCCAGCCAGCCCTGGCTGAAGGAGGCAGGATCTGTTAGCAGCCCCCTGCCCTTTGCAGAGAGCACAAACCCAGGCTGCCTGTGCCCCAGCACCCCCGGCCATCGCCCCGCGCGGGACCGAGGCAGGCGTGCCACCAAAGGAGCTGGTAACTGCTGGGGGATTTTTTTAATCTAGTTTCCTATGAAAACAAGGTTCCTGTGATCCCTGTGTGCTTGTCTGTCTGCCTGTCCTGCCCAATAACTTTGAACTCTTTTCTTTACTGATTTAAACCAGATTTCATAGAGAGGTAGAAGTCTCAAGGATAATTAAGTTCCTAAAAGGTTCATATGAGTAGGAATTTGGACAGAAAAATGAATTTAGAGTTAGAACAGGGAAAAAGCTTGCATTAAGGGCTTTGAGTCCATTGACTGGCTTCTGCCACCCATGACAGGTCATTGCTGGGGACTGTGGGAACAGGGTTACGTGTCAGTGGGAAAAGCAGAAAGTCTTTGTGTAATTCAGAGAACAGTCAGTTACAGGAAGCCACCTCTGTGGCCTCCAGAGCTCATGAAACTGATCCTCACATATCCCCAAGTTTGTACTCCTTGGATTTTGCCAGCCCTTGGCCCAGCCCATGGACATCACAGCTTTTCCCTGACCAGTGGGGAACTCGTTTGTCACTACAGAATAGTCACCACCACCATCTCTGGCACAGAGCTATCCTGGTCACTCCTACTCTCCCTCTCTCCTCACTTTGCTCACCCCACGCCCTCTGCTTTTGGCCTGATGCATCCCTGTCATGCTCCTGTGGGACACCCAACAGGGAATAACCACCATGGGCTTCTTGCCTTGTTCTTGAACAAGGACTGTGTTCCAACACTCCTGGTGGGAGCATTGCCCTGCTAGGGAATTAACCTGAAATGATCTTGCAGCACGTTGGCTTCCTGGGCTCTCTGTGTTCTTGACATTTCAGTGACTTTGGAGTCGCCTCCCCCAGAAAACCCAAACAACCCAAATCCCAACCCTTTGCCAAGACCGTGGGAACAGCCACTGTTGTGCTCCCTGAGGAAGGGCAGAGCCATGGGAAGAAGGACCCACTCTTTGACACTGCTGAGGTTCAGCCTCACCTCCCCTGCTCCAACACATCTTTGGCAAAGAATGATGGAGACTCACCAACCTCCCAGGCCTCACCCGCTTCCCCTTTAGGAAGTTTTCTTAATATCCAGTGTGAATTTTCCTTATTGCCATTTTAACCCCCATTTTGATGCTTCTGTCTTAGGGGAGGGGACCTGCAGAGGGCCATGGGTCCTCCCCAGCACCCCTCGTGGCCGGAGCCCCCAGACCAGCAGCGTGGAACTTGTGCAAACCCATCCAAACCTGGCCCAAGCCCTGTGCTTGAAAACTATTTGGTCAAGCCTTTTAAAGTTGAGAATCAGATTTTGTTTCTTTGTCCAGCTGACAGTGCTGTCCAATTTGGTGAAAAAAATGTTTGGGACAATTAGTATCTTTGTTGTTCCACACCAGATTAAATTATGAATTATACATTATAAAAACTATAAAATATAAGCAACCCAGCGAGCAGACGTACTTGCTGTCTACACATCTACACAGCAGATGTGACAAGTCCCCTGAGCACAGCCCTCTCCTATCTCTGCCAACAGGTAGTTGAGAAACACCCAGTTGACTCCCTTTTTTCAGTGATAACTGGCGTTGGCTTTCCTTCCCCAGGAGAGTACCTGCCCTGCTCTGCAGCACCTGGAGTTCTGGGCTTCAGGTGAGGACATCTGCTGTTTGATTTCAGGTTTCTTCACTTGGAGGAACCTCCAAGGATCTGCTTTGATCCTGTTGGACAATGGACATTAAATTTGGGCCTTAAAATCTGTAACTGGAGCCAATCTTTTCAAGCAACACTCAGTGGAGCAGACTGCATTTACAGCCCTGCTCCCATTACAGCCCTCAGAGAGATGCCCTGGGGATGCTTGGGCTGTACTGGCTGGGAGCAGAGGAGCACTTCTTCACCTCTACAGGAACAGCTCAGGAGGTGTGGCACAGTTCGGTCTCCAGCGCATGAGCTGGTGGGAAGACTGTGAAATAAATCCTGGCAGACCAGCTGGATGAATACTCAGTTTAATTTAAGATCCAACACTCACAAGTCCAACTATAAAGTGGTCTCACTTGGGGCATTCCTGTACCTTTTGCTTTAATCGAGTAAAATTCTAGAGGTCAAATTTCACCCTCAGTAGAAGGATGTCACAAGATTTCCAGCATTTCTGGTGGAAAAGCCCCAAACTAGAGCCCGTTTGCTCTGAGAATCGCATGATGGTTCATTGGGGTTTTTTCTCCTTGACGTGTTGCCCATTTTATTAACTTCTGCTTTGCTTTAAAAAGAGGCATCTACCGTTCTGCTTCCCAAAAGAAGCTCATGTTATAATTCAAGTGTCAGGACAGATTAAGTTAAATGTGCTGTGTGACTCCCAAAGGAAAACAAACTTCCAAACATCCTCTGTTTGCCTTGTTCCATGTCATGGATTGCATTAGAGCCGAACATGTAATTCTGTCGCCTAATGTGTTAAAGTTGGCAGGAATTTTACTCTCTGTGCAAGGTGAGAAATTACTGAGCTAACAAAACATTTCGTTTCCCCCTCCTTGCGTTCCTTCTTTATGAGATTCTGAATGTGACATTTTCACAAAAAATCCCTACACTTATTTGTGAAAAATGTATATTAAAACCAAAACACATCAAATGGAAAGAAATCACAGATGGTTTTATTCACAAGCAGCAGAATTAATGGCCTTCCCTACTCTTTATAAATATTGGAAGCAGATGAGTTCATTACTATTTCACTCTAATAAAGAAAACCTGCTTGATTTTGACAAGACATCTACTTATCTAGTGTTTCTACTGAATAATAAATGTTTTCTTTGAAAAATAAAAGTTATCAATAAACAAAAACCTGCCTGGAAAATTTGCCAATCAAAAAACCCCCAAACATCTTCATTTCTGATAGTGCTGAAATGGAATTTGAGGGATTTTGAAAATGTCACTAATTTTCAGAATAGAAAGTTTTGAAATGTTTACTTTGTGGTTGTCTTAAATTTTTACATCTTTCAACAAAGCAAGCAGAAAAGTGAAAACATCTGAAAAGGCTTTTGAAAAGAAAAGAGTCAGCACAAGCTGGATGAAGCTGTGGGCTCCTTTATCTTCCAGAAATCCACACACATGGAGCGGAGTTTATGAGGGTTTTTTTAACCCAGCATTCAAACACTTCCCAGTTCACAATCCTGGCTCCATCGAGTTTGCCAGAGCTTCAAAGTGCTGTTGGCAGCTTTTCCTGCACTGGGATAAAACATCTTACCCAGGGGAAGCAAAAGCTGAGTCATTTTTAACCCCAAACAACATTCACTGATGTGGTCATCTTGTTAGTCATGGAAATCCCGTGTTAGCTCTGTTTGTGCTTCTTTCAACACTTATTAACCAAGGAGTGAGGAGGTTTTATTTTAAACTGCAGAAGATGTTTATTCTCTCTAGGGCCATGACAATCAGTTACACAGCTTATCCATCATTCCAGAGAAAGGAAAGGATTTTGAGAAACTCCCCAGGCAAGTTAATTTTTAAAGCTGTAGGAGGGAGAGGAGAAAAGAAAACAAAACACCACCAAAGCCACCGGCACACAAAGCTCCAAAGAACCCTCTGATGACACAGGGACCGTGCCAGCCGCCTCCAGCCCCTGAGCCTGCTACTCCCCTCAGGCACTGGGAGGATTTCCTTGGGGCAGGAATGGCTACAAGATACCTCTCCAGAGAGAAGTGGCTGCTCCCACGTCTAAAAGCACTAAGCAGAGCAGAAGAAATTAGAAATTTTCCTTAGAATCCAAATTCCATGAATGATGGATGTAAGCCAGCTCCAGACCCAGCCCAATGCTGGGGGGATGAGGGTCCTCCTGGCTGGCTCAGCTGCATCCCCAGGCACTGGGTGTCCTGTGCCACAGGACTGAGCCCACAGCCAGTGGCAGCAGCTGATCAGGTGCAGGTGACAGAGATGCTCGCAGGCGCCTTCAGCGCAGCCACGACTCTGTGTGGCTCCATGCCTGCCTGCTGCCTGGGAAGCCATGGGCTGGCATGGGATGGGCCCACTCTGGTTTATGTCCTCCCCACACCACCTCCTCCCCAGCTGGGACATTCAGTCAGGTGCCGGTGACAGCTCCCACGGCAGCCCCAAGATGCTGCTTCTTAGTTTTTTGTGGAACAAGTGGTATTGCTTTCAAAAGGTTATAAAAACATATGCCTGAAGAGAATGTCGGGAACTTGGGTATTAATCTCCCTTAATTCAAAGAGCACTCAAAATAAGCGAGACAGAAATACTGTCTGGGGTGAGAAGATGCCAGAGGTCAGACTGTGCACCACTAGCTTGTGTCAAGTTCAGAAGAAAAATAATTTAGCACAAAGAATAACAATTTTCAGTGTAGTGGAGTACTGGCCTCTCCCTGGCTGAGCAGCCCATTCCCCTCAGGGCTTGCTGCCCCTGGCCACACAGGTACCTGCCTGTCCTGCTGCCCTTGGGGCCACTGCAGCCCAAGCTCTGTGCCACGGGCTGAGGTGGCGTGTGCTGCCCTCACTGCTCCCAGCACCATCCCTGCACTGAGAACTGCTTTTGCCAGGCTTCGCCCAATCCTTCCCCATAAAACACGTAATTTGAGCTTGTTTTGACTTTGCAGCATACCTGTAGAGCAAGACATTTTGGACACACTTTCCAAGGCTTTTTATATCCAATTTTCAACAAAGAAACCCCACAAACACAAGCGTGTTCCCTACACGGGATCGTGTTGCCACCTCTGTAGTTCACCCTTTCAATCCAGGTAGTTGTTTCAGTCAGAAAATTAAAACACAAAACCACACAGAATTATCTGATTAAAACAAGTTTCATTTAACAAATTATATTAAGAATACAGACTGAGTTATCACACAATGAAACTTCCCTTTGTAAAATACAGGAGGGTCATCTAAAATAAATATAAAACATAGTAACATTCATAAGATTAATGCACAGTAAAATCACTTTCAGTAACCCAACCATCTTAGAAAACCACTTTGCAACTGCATAAAAGGTTTCTCTCTGCCATTTGTATGATACCATTTAAATCTGTTGCTGTTAGGAAACAATTTCACAACAAATGACCAGAATATCCAAAGTGTTTGGTTTCCCTGTGGTGAATGAACCGAGCAGCACCTCACTGAGCTTGTTTGTGAGCAGAGGAGCAGCCTCTCCCTCCTCCTTTCTGTACCACAGCCCGGGCGATAAGGCTCGGGATGGCTGACACCAGCCCGCTCGGCTGCCCTGCTGCAGGGGGTTTGCTGCTGCTGGGAGGGATTCCCGGCTGTTCGTCAAGGCTCCAAGGCTGAGGTAATCGTTTGGATGTAGTGAGGTGTGCCTGCCCTTTGGGAGGAGCAGGAACAGCCCTCAGGGCTCCTGGGGCTGCCATGGGAAAGCGGCCGCGGGCACATCTGGGGCGACAGACCCGAAGTCACCTGGGGAGCAGCGGGGAGGTGAAGGCCAACACGGAACCAGCCAGCTCTATCCCGTTTTCCCTCCTCCCAGGAGATTTCAGGCCCCACAGAAGAGGAGGCGCCAAGGCCTGCGGAGGCATCCTCTGCCACTAGCACCTACCTGGCACACGCAGTGCCCACGACAGGAATTCTCCAGGCTTGGTGGCATGTGGGTTCAGTCTGGAGAGCTCAGGACACTGAGGGGGCAGTGCTGGGTGTGAAACCAAACAAGCCCAATGCTACAGACTACCAACAACCTCTCACTGCACACGAGGCTCCCGGGAAACCTCCAACAAACACTATGGGGACACGCAGGGACAGTCACAGGAAAAGTCTGACACAGTTTACTCGTATGGAACTACAGACACGAGGTGCTCCCATAAGGGAAGACACCTGCTACAACTATTCACACTTGAATTTTATCACAAAGTTCACACTCTACATCACTTTCTGAACTAACTTCTTGCCTTTCCATAATTAACACAGCAGACAGCACAGCCTGGCCTGGGTGGCCACGAGTCACCTTGGCACACGACCAGCTTCTTGCCGTGAGGAATCCAGGAGGCAGCGTGTCACTATGAATTCACATCAGAAGGTGTATTTTACAGTAAGCAAACCCCTCACTGCTGCTTTTCTGTCTCTGTTGCAGATGTATATTAATTTGGCAAACTAACTTCTCCATCAGCCACAAGTTTAAACTACCCAGAGACCAGTTTTGTTCTACAAATTCAGGCAAGGTAGCCAAGAACATCTGGTAAAGCTCTGCAAATCCACTTCTGTTGCTTTCCACTGACTCCTCCCCTCCCCTTATGCTCCAGAAGGCTTCTCCACAGCCAGACAACATCCGCATCAGACTCTCTGAACATTTATTGCCTGGGCCAATTCTTCCACAGTCGCCTCTCGGCCAGGGAGGAAGATGCAGAGACATGCTGATACCGGCCATGGCACATGCCAGCATGGAGGACTCACCATAAGGATGCAAGGACCAGCCTTGCAATGAAGCTGCCGTGAGTACAGAAGTTATGGAACAGCCAATAAAACCTTCCCATGGAAATGCTGACCTGACACTCCAGATCTCAGGAATTCAGCAGTGCAATAAAAAAAAGCTTCCTCTGATCAGTGGACTGAGAAGCTGACACAGTCAACCACCCTGCACTGTGTCTTGCTGTGCTTCCAAGCAGTGGATCTGAGCCCTCTCCCTTTTGGAATTGCCTAGTTTTCCAGCCTGTGGTTAGCAGGGCTTAGAGCTCAGCTGGCTCTCAGCAGCTGCAGCTTTTTGTTCAAAACACCTTGATTGTGTTTGCCCCACAGGAACTGCATCTGTCCTGTGTGCATTTGGAACAGGCTGTCCCTGCAGTGCCGTGGTGCAGGACCACACTATGGAGAGCAAACTCCTCTCAAGGTTCTCTGCAGGTGAGTCCCGAAGCAGCTTTGCTGGCTCAGTGTTAAAGAGGGAGAAGTAGGTATACAAATACATCCTGAAGATGCAGATGCCTGTCCCAGCTGCGTGTCCTGCCAGTGTTTCAAGTATCCAGTGTTTCCTGTAGGTCGTTGCAGAGCAGAGCTTGTTATGTCCAAGAAGGCTGAGCAAACCTAGCCGTTGGTGTAAATATTAAAGCATTGATTTTCTCTTACACAAGGGACTCAAAGCTCTGCACCCATTTTCTCAGACACAGGCACTCCCAGTGCCAGGGAGTGTGGCACTGAGCGTGGCACTCGGTGGCTCTCAGAACCTGCTCCTTGCTGAGCCCCCCGCCGCTGCGCAGGCAACCCTGCCCTCACACAGGCAGAGGTGGCTCGAGGAGGGGCTCCTGACAGCTGTCTCTCCATCTCCCAGTGGCAGGCACTGCCCCTGGAGCTCTGCAGACTGCTGGCTGTGCTGTGCCCTGTGCTAGTCCGCAGCCCTCGTTCCTCCACCATGAACAGGGAAGGTCAGCTCTCATCCCAAAGCTATGAGGAACGCACTGCTGCAGATGGCTCCTGCCTACCTGCCGTGACCACTGAGCCTCGGGAGAAGCTATAAATGGATGTCACAGAAAACTACAAAACAAATTACAAGCAGAAAAATAGAAAGACAAAAGATGGATGAGATGGGCACAGCACTACAGCATAGAGTGGATTTGAACTTGAAGTGAACCTGAGCCGAATGACCAAGCTGCCATGGTATGTTCATTTGTCGATGTCGGCATCATCAATCTGGCCTTTGTGAAGCCTGGCAGTGAGATCTGGCTTTTCTTTACTGCAGGATAAATAACTAAAAATGGTGGTGCAAGCTCCAAGTAAATGAGCACTTCCAGGGGGTCGCTCGAGGGCTCCAGAGCTGGTGCACAGCTTTAACTCTTTTGCCCAAAAACAACACACATGCAACCAAATTGGCCTCTGCTCTCCAACCACATGGCCGCTCTACAGAGGCAGCTCCAGAAAATTATTTACCTGATTGGAAGAAGCTGAAGCAAAGATCTGGACTCAGTTTGTCCCAAAGGTCACGGTATTTTGTGCTCTTTATCCCAGCAGTACAGTGCAGTGCCTTAAAACCAGAAATGAATCTTTGGACAAGACTTATTTTACTTATGTACAAATAAAAAATATTAGCTGACAGTACAAAAGCTGCTGTTAGTCACCATTCTGTGCCACTAGCAAATGCCAGATCAATCCAAGTGAGTGCAAAGTGGGTCGGGGCACATGTACGACCCAGGCTGAGAGCAACAACACTGCAACTGTTACCATGGCAATTGCATTTCAGTGGGGTCAGGGAATCAGTATTTTACAATACAAAAAATTGTACGTTTTAACTTACTCAAAAATTGCCATTTTGCTGCCATGATGTATCTTTGTTCTACAGCAGAGACTTGAAAGAGCAGCACAGTCAGATGGGCACTTGTAAATAACTTATTACAGCAACGGACTTCTTCAAGACATGCGTTTGGCTTGGGAGCAAGCCCAGTCAGCAATCACAGGAAGGCAGAGGTCAGGGTTTAATGCATCCCACTCTCATCCTGTGCCATGTCAGTGTTCAGTGCTTCCCCATGAATGCCCAGGAAACAGGCACATCTCTTTTGTTTTAGCAGCTAGAGGGGAACATGTTAAGAGAACTGTCTCAACGACGGGCAGGTGATGGCATCCCAGTTGTCAGCAGGGCCCCGCCTCCACATGCAGCTTGGCTGGGGTCAGTGGGGCACTGCCAGGGCCTGCCAGGATGCCACTGCCAGCATCCATCCAGAAAGAAACGGGATGCTTGCTGCCACGGATCCATACAGACAGATGGACAACCTGTGCAAAGCAGAGGTGCTTCATCTCGGGACGTGCAGTGCACCTTGAGCACTCTACCTGCTCTGCCCTGCCAGTGCCCAGGGAGAGCCAGGGGCCCTGGCTCCCTCAGCCTACAGCAAATCCAGTGACCACAGTGGATCTGTGACTGATCCCAGCCACAGCAGAACTTCTGTGCCCAGACCTTGGCAGAGGGATTGGCATTCACTGCAGCTCAGTTCTGCACTGGACTGAGCGCCACAGGAGCCTCCTGCTGCAAGGTGTTGAGAGCCAGGCAGCTCCATGGCAGCTCGTGTGGCAGTACCCAGCCATGCCTTTTATTTGTTCCTTTTAGGGCTAAGATTTCTCAATGCTCCACAAGCTCCCAGCTGTGTTTGCAGAGGTCTGCTACAGCTCTGGATTCTGTTGACTGTCCTGCAGCAGGGTTACAAAGTGGGGATGAGCAAGGGGCTGCGTCAGGCTCCCAGTCCTGTACTCACGTGGAGAGGGGTCTGCAGCAGCAGGGGGGCGGGGGTAGGGGGCAGCTGCCGAAGGGTCGCGCGGTCCCAGTGTGTGGAGCGGTGTGTGCAGGGGCTGGTGCAGCGCAGGGTGGTGGCGGTGGCCGGACACGTGGGGGCCAGGCTGGTTCCATCGCTGTGTCCTGCTCAGTAGTATGCACGCACACACGCTCCAGCACCGCGGCCCCTCAGGACGGCGGCACCGGCGGGCACCGGGTGGGGGGGGGCGGCAGGCGGGCCGCCGCGCTCTGCTCCGTCCGGAAGCTGTAGTCGTACTGTGGGGCAAAGCAGAGAGAGGGAACCGTGGAGCACAGAGCCACACTGCCCGTGCCTGGAGTGGGACAATATAAGAAGCAGAAAAATGAGAGAAAAACCAGGTGTGGCAGCAGCTGGCCCAGGTAGGGCAATGCCAGGTGAACCTGCTGGCACCACATCAGTGGCCTCCCCAGGTAGGGTTCACCCCCTCCCCCAAAACCCAGCATCAACACAAACATGACCACACTCATCCTGCCCATAAAGCAGATACTCAGAAACACTCCCCCTGCCAGGTCTATACAAGCCGCTACCATCAGAATTAACATTTTTGGCTGGCAAGAGGGTGAAAATCCCTATATACACATCCTGTGCCCCCGCGATGTCACTGCAGGCAAGGGACACCCCTGCAGCTGAGGGACATCCCTCGCAGCCTGGCGTGCACTGTAGCAGTGCCATCTCGTGGCACTCTGGGAGCCGCACCCCGCCGGTCCGCGGCCACCCTGGTCCCTGCCAGGGCACCCCAGGAGAGCGCCGTAGCGGTGGCTTTCCCGTGGCAAGTAAGCGGCCAAAGCCGTGCCATATGTTAGGGCTACCGGGGTAGGAGCTGCCCACGACCCTGGCACATCTACTGCAATGGCCCCGTACACGGACTCTCCTCCCATGCATCTCCCAGTGTCCCATTTGTGGCTCTTGGAATGTCACAAACACATCCCCCTGCGCGCTCCTCGCCAGCCGGACTGGGGCACGGGACATGCTGCCAGCGAGGCGGTCCCGGCAACCACCCACCATGCTGGTGCCTGGCCCAGGGCTGTGCCAGGGCTGTGCCAGTTTTACCAGGGCTGTGCCACTTCCGTCCAACGCCGACCTCCTTTTGGTGCCGGCTCGGGAGGACACCGGCGCGACGCCGAGCTGCGGGAGCCCTGGCTCCTGCCAAGCAATGGGGGCCGGCCCCGGTGAGCCCCATCCCCAGTGAGCCCATCCCCGGTGAGCCCCATCCCCGCCCCGGTGAGCCCGGCCCCGGCCCTGGCGAGGCGGCGCGGGGCCGGCAGGGGGCGCCGCGGGTTCGCGGCGGGCAGAGCCGGGCCGGGCCGGGCCGGGCGGGAATGGGGCACCCCGGGCCGCTGGGGCTGCCCCGGGGCTGTACCGGGGCTGCACCGGGGCTGTACACCGGGGGCTGTACCAGAGCCTGTACACCGGGGGCTGTACACCGGGGGCTGTACCGGGGCTGTACCAGAGCCTGTACACCGAGGGCTGTACCGGGGCTGTACACCGGGGCCTGTACACCGGGGCCTGTACACCGGGGCCTGTACACCGGGGCTGTACACCGAGGGCTGTACACCGGGGCCTGTACACCGGGCCTGTACACCGGGGCTGTACACCGGGGGCTGTACACCGGGGGCTGTACCGGGGCTGTACACCGGGGGCTGTACACCGGGGGCTGTACACCGGGGGCTGTACACCGGGGGCTGTACCGGGGCTGTACACCGAGGGCTGTACACCGGGGGCTGTACACGGGGGCTGCACCAGAACCTGTACACCGGGGGCTGTACACCGGGGCCTGTACACCGGGGCCTGTACACCGGGGCCTGTACACCGGGGCTGTACACCGGGGGCTGTACACCGGGGGCTGTACCGGGGCTGTACACCGGGGGCTGTACACCGGGGCTGTACACCGGGGGCTGCACCAGAACCTGTACACCGGGGGCTGTACCGGGCCTTTACTCCCCCGCGGCCACACCTCCCTGTCGCGATGCCGCAGCCAGTGGCACGCAATAGGCTTCATTTTTCAACACCCAAACGCATAAAGATGTCAGCTCAAACTGTTTACTAATTAACACTTAAAAAGACACAAATTAGATATGCGTGGCTAAGAGCAATTATAATCAAGACGAATCTCTCCAGTCATTGGGGAACTGAGGAAACTCCTAATTGCTGGAACCAATGTTTTAAAATCTGAAATCATGCCAGTTAGCAAATATGTTCATTTAAAGAACATTTCATGTGACTGCACTCAGGAGAATTGACTACAAACATGCAAACAAGGAAAAATATTTCTGTGTAAAATTAAAATTTTAAGCTCTTCTAGATTTACAACTTCTTCATTAAATATATTTGCAAAGAGCAGCCCATGAAAACTTGTAGCAATTTAGTGGTTAAATGAACTGCATTCCTTATCAGTTTAAAAGGAATGATGAATATTGGATGCTCCCTTTACTAATTAGGCTCTCTCTAGACTTTTTACACCACGCCAAGCTCAAACGAAGACAGGGTGCACCCTGCCAGCAGCCAGACCACTGCCCTCGCTGCCGCAGCCAAAGGCGCTGCAGCATCCGCCACAGAGCTGTGAACAGTGACCATGCCAGCACCTGTGCTATCACCTGCGCCTGCCCAGGTGCCCACTCAGTGACTCTACCCTACCCAGGACAGGCGGGAGTAGCAAGGACAAACCCCCAGAGCCCTGCTGGGAGACCTGGCAGCAGCACTGCCAGGGCTCTGCTTCTCTCCTCTCCTCCTCTCTGTCCTACATCCACCAAATTAGCCATGAAGTGACAGCATGTGCCACTTACACCTGCACTTCACCACCTCCTCATAGCCCAGCTCTCTGTGTACTCCCCCGGGCACAGCTGTGCAATCCTGGGGCAACAACAGCAGTTCAGGTGCAGTCCAGGATTTGCACCTATTTCCATCATTTTCCTGACAGGGTAGAGTCCTGAAATTCAGCTGCCTGCAGCTTGGAGGATGGGTGCATACATCTCCAAATGTGGTGACAGAGAACAGTAATTCTTGGAATTCTTTGGAGTATTTTTTGCAAGGCATCTTGCTCCAGGGAGAATGTTCTGGCTGCTTTGGATATCCAGAAGATTTGCTGTAATGGTGCTATTGCTTGCAAGGGAAATAAAGCCATGCCGAAATTCACAATATTTATATGTGTAGCTCTCTATGTGCAGACAAGATGCTTCATCAAGGAATATGGGCTGCATAATCATACTTTTCATTACGCTGGAACGCACACAGCCTGCTCCAGAGCAGGAGCTGTGGGAGAGCCGGCGAGTATCGGCCTCTCCTTCCTGGCCCATGCAAATGATTCCAGTGCGGGTGTCCCCACATTCCACAGGCCTGTGAGGGCCATGTGGCAGACTGCAGTGCCTGAGGCAATGGGTCCATCTGTCAGCCACTGCCCCTGTCAGGCAGCACCTTCAGATCCACTACTGCGGCCACTGCAGTCCCATGAGGTGTCTGTGAAAGCCCTGGCAACTGGGCCTGACCATCTTCTTGTACTCAGACAAAATTTTCAGGCAGAAGAGGGTAGATTTAGGCAACTGGACTCAAGTGGAATAAAAAGTGGAAAAGCCTTGAGGAATCTGGCAGCTTTGTGATGTCATCTTCCTACTCTCTCCCTTGAACCCAGCTAGATGGCATAGGAGGAGGTCTTTGTGACTAATGGTGCCTGAAGAAGCATGTGCTGCTGAGACAAGTTTCTTCCTGGTCTTAGCCTTTAGATGTGAAGCAACCTTTGCAGAGCAGGCAGCTCCTTGGCACTATGCCTAGTACACCATGCATGTGCCAGAACCGTCCCTCAAAATCACCCTCGGTTTGGTGGCTGCCTCCTGCCTGAGCTCCTCAAACATTCACATCCACAGAAGTGCAGCCCAATTCTCCCAGCAACAACTTCCCAGCATCTTTCATCAGAACTGATGAAGGTGTTTACCTGACATTGCTGAGTCAAGTCCATTTGCCTTCCTGACATGCAAGAGGCACCTAAGAGTGTCCTGCCTGCACTGTGTATTGTTAATACATGAGAAAGAAAGGTTAACCAAGACAGACATCTGGAATTAAACAGAAGGCCCCACACTTTGCCATTATATTCACCACCTGAAGTGTCTTCACTCATCATGGATCACAGAGGGCATCCCTGACCCTGGGTTTACTGCTTGACTTTATCCATACTCTGTGACTTGTGAAAGATAAGAAAAGTATTTTCCATAAAGGAAGGGTTCTTAAAAAGAAGTGAAAACAGCCCTCGTGACTTGCTCAGTGCCTGGCTGGCTACTTACCTCCTTTTCGATTTCTGCAAGGGTTTTGATTGTAATACCCAAGAGATCAACCGGCTGCATCTGGCAAGAAAGAAACAAAAATGTCAAATTCAGGGTTGGGGAGGGGTTGTGTGTTTGTTTGTTTGTTGTTTTGTTCTGTTTAGAGTCAGCAAACACTCTATCACCAGAGATTTAGAGGCACCATCTGTAAACACAGGCATGATCCTGTTCCTCATTCCTCTAGGAGAGTGAAGCAGCAGACGGTGGGTTGGGGCTACCAGCTTCAACACTGTTCTCCCTTAGCGCCACAGCTGACACTCACCTCCGTGTCGCTCTGCTCAGGTGGACCTGCCACCACCTTCCCACTGCAGGACGCAGTCTGAGCACCGGCTGGAATTCTGTGGCCACAGCACGGAGGTGTGAGCGGCACCAGCTGCGGGAAGCCCTGACCAAACTGACCATATGGTGGCAATGGTGTCTAAAGGATCCGCAGGGAGGATTAGCACGACCTAATCTCTCTGCATTTGTCCTCACAGCAGGGACTTCAGCTTTCTGGGAATAACGGCCCATAAACAACCCTCTCAGAAAGCAAGGGATGTGAAAAACCCCTGTCAGCAGGAAGAAGAAAGCACAAAGCTGGAGCACTACTGAAAAATCAGACACAGCTGATGGCCCAGTGTTTGCCTTAACAGCTTCCTGTAAATTGATTTTTAAAAAGATGCTGCTTTAGGATCAGACGGATTTGGGAACTGGTAGTGGGATGCTGAATCTTTGAGCTCTGCATCATCAGCTTTAACAAGCACTGGCCCAGTGACACCCAGAGGTCATCCTGAACCAGTACCAGTGCTTCTGTTTGGGTGAAGCAGACGTGCCCCGCTGGCGTGGCCCTGCAGTGCCCCGTGTGGGGCAGGCACCACCCAGTGCCCTCTCCGGTTCACCCACAGCCAGGCAGGACCCTCGTGGCAGCTGATGGCACTGGAGGGCACTGTGCCATTACCACTGCCCTGAACTGCTGGAGTGCCAACAGGAAGTAGTAAAGCTGATGGCACTATGCCATCCCACAACAGGTAAATCCAGGAGAACTCCACATCTGCAGCTTTCTTTACAATCTATGCTAAGAAATTAGAAATGCTTTCAGCACCAGGGAGTCCCAGTGCCATTCCTATTTTTGATGGTAATAAACCTTGAAATCCCAGGAAAATTCAGTTTTAGAAGCAATCTGGCAGAAGCCTTTCCCACCTAATGGGCAGCTATTGTGACATGCAACCTCAGCCCATCTCAAGCACTGGGTATGTATTTGGCCCCACAACAGAACCGCTCCCAGAAGCAGGTAATTTGTCTTGATGTTTTGTTATCGCTCTCCATGAAACAATGAATTTCAGACAGTGGGAGAACAACAAAGGCAACTCACCCCTTCAGGAGCACAGGCAAACTTCTCCGAAATCATAAAAGGCACTCCATCCATTGCTGAAAGGGACAAGACATCACATGTGACGTTTCCAGCTGGCTTCTGACATGCAACTTCACACATTCCCAGTGACAGACCAAGTATTCACAGCATTGACACATGACTGATTGCTCCTAAACGTTATTGCCAGCCTTTTCCTCCCTCTAAACTGCCAGTGGTTCCTTTCCATGTAAGACATAGCTGAGTCAGTCCCTACCAAACCAGGAGTTCAATGAATTCTCCCTGCTCTATCCAGATACAATTTCATGGCCTCAATTTTGCATTTTCCAATTTTGTGCAGCTGACAAAGCAGGATAGTATTTGAAACTGAAAGGAGGATGCACTTCTACTTACCACCTCCTCACCAAATCCGTTCAGCACACTTGATGGTGTCTGAGCAAGAGAATAAGGAACAGCTGGTTCAGGGCACTTGTAGCCCCTAAAGCAGTTAACACCACCACCTGCGTACCAGGCAGTAAGTTCCCACCACCTGGGCAGGATGATGACAAACACCTGGGGCCAAGCACCCTCCCTGGCCTGGCTGTTGCCAGTGCAAACTCAACAGTGAGCAGTGGAGCTCAAACACTTGCAAACCACATCTGGAGGATGCAAACCAGTGGAATATGAGGACAGACGTGAGGACATGACACCCCACACGGCGCAGCCTCATGTCACTGGGCCCAGCTTTCTCTGTAGCATAACTTAACTGGTACTCATAGCACTGTCTGCCTTTATGCCATTTTGTATATTCATCCTAGTGCAATGACGTTCAGTGTTTGTGTCTTGTTATCACCGTGTCACAGGAAGCCTCCCACAAGATGTGGTAGTACAAGGGACACACTTATTTTTAAAACATGTAACTCAGCAATTTGCACACAAGACAAAAAAGGGCACATTTCTAAGGCACCCCAGATACACCTCCTTCATTGCACTTACACCTTTAACATCTGAAGTCTTTAAATTTCAATTCTGAAAGAAATGAAAACTTCAAATTAGAGTAAATTTAAGCCCTGAGAGGCCCTCCAGTGATCCTCAAATAGGGTTTTCTTTCAGAAGGCATCTGCACCCACAAACCCAGGGCTCCTCCGTTTGCTGTTTCTAATTTCTACCAGCACCACTGAATTACCATGTTAGTGATTAAACAAGGGTCATTTAAGAATACTCAGCATTTTACATTTGCTTTGTCTATTTTCAGTTTAAAAACCCCCCTCCACAGGAGTGATTTTGTTATCAAAGGTGCTGTGTGGCAGCCACAGCACAAAGGGAAACAAAAGGAAACAGATGAAAAGCAGCATCACCAAATCCAGGAAGTTTTAAACCTGAAAGACCATCTGCATTTGTTATCCGACAGAAACCCACTTTGATCAGCCACACGCTAGCTTTTGTAAAGTAATCTAAAGGCTGAGCTATGCCAAGTGTGCGTGTCCCCGCAGCCCCCAGAGCCCCCCCCGTCCCTCGGCCACGCGCTCCAGCCCACCCTGAGCTCAGAACTACAGAGCGAAGCAGCAGATAAAAGCAGGGTGAGCCAAAGGCTCTGCAGCGCAATTAGCACTCTCCTAAACAAACGAGCTTCAACAGAGCTGTAATTAAGCAGGCCTGTAATTAAGTATATGCCCTTTATCATAACGATCATGCTTAAAAATGGCATGATGCATGGAAGTGTGTTATTAATGCTGCACTCCCCAAGCGCAGGAGCGTGTGCGGAGCCGGCGTGTCAGGCCCGTCACCAGCCTGCTGCTAAAATGCATTAAAGGCAGAAAGCAGAAAACAAGGTGCTCATTCAGCGTCTCCTTTCACAGCCAGGCACCGGTGTCACGAGGGTTTAAATACCACCAATTCTGGGAACTTTACAGAAACGAAGCCCTGGGCAGCCACTGCCACTGCCTGCCCCAGTGCCAGGAGGGCAGCAGCCCTCACCCCTTCACCCCGTGGCTTGGCCAGGCTCCAGAAGCCCTTTGGCCACCCAAGGGGCTGCAGGCAGGCAGTGGGGACCCCCAAGACAAGATGCATGGGGAGCAGTGCTCCTCCCTTGCCTCTGCTCCCCGCCTGAGCAAATGCCCCAGACAAAATAAGTGGTCTGGGGGAAAGACCCTTCTGTGCCCCCCACCTCACCCTTGGGCTGCCCTGCTCACAGGATGAGACACCCACAGCTGCTGCTGCCCAAGATGGGTTTTTCACATTCACGAGGCTTCAAGGGTGAGGCACCCTACTCCCACAGAAGCCCATGGAGACTCGTAATGATCTCCAGGCGCAGGCAACTCCAGCAACAGCAGGAAAGAGCTCCCATTGCTGTGCAGGAGCCTGACCAGTTGTCCAGCACTGGGGTGTCCAGCACCAGGGACTGGGGGTGGGGGCCACTGCTCCCACTGCACACTGTGAGGCAGCACACGACTGCTGTTTACAGTAGCAGCTAATTTAATAATAAAATTAAATGAAACCAGAAGTCTAGGAAGGCATTTTAATTCCATGTCCCTTGTTTTGATTTTGTTCTGTAAATAAACATCACCAGCAGCCTCTGATTTCTCAGTTTTTCCTTTTTCTTTTTTCCCCTCTTGCCTTTAAAGCATTCCTGGCAGGCTCTGAAGAGTGACTGCTGTGCTGAGATCCTGCCCTGTGTCACCACCTCCATGGGCAGTGTCACATTCACAGACCAGGCCCTGAGCTGCAGTTCCTGTTTTAGTCTGGCCAAAAGCTGTACCTGGTTCCTCCATGCTCTCAACCTGTGCCACATTTGAGACCAGCAGACGGTAACACCAGGGCATAAAGGAACTGGTTCTGGTGAATGATGAAGCACAGTTCTTTCCAAAGGTATCCATGGCAATTCAAAGAAAAATTACAATCCCAATTTTACAATATTACTCATATTATCACCCACTGACCCACACAGGCTTCAACTTCTTTAAAGGTTGGGACTTCAAAATATTTCTAAAGACCTATAAAATGTTTGCACCTTGCAGATTAAAGCCTCCTTGCACATGTAGGCAAAGCTGCTCTTGCCCCTCAAAGCCTCGCTGCCAGAAGGACAGCTGCCTGTCAGGGCCCTGCACCCAGGGGCTGAGCACAGGAGGCACCAGGTTCTGTCCATGCCACTATATCCACAGCACCTGCAACAGGTCAGGGAGGTGCCTGTGCTCTTCTCCCTCAAAATGGAACAAAGTAAAATCGGATTTCAGCAGGAAAACTCTTTCCAATGGCTGTTTGCTGCCTCCCAGGATCAGCTCCTTCCTGAGGGTCACAGCTAATTAACTCAGTCACTGCAATTAGATAAAAGAGCTGAAAGGAGCCAGCAGCCAAAACCAACCTCCCAAAGCCCAGCCCCAAAGGACAGTGTTCCCACGAATCCCTGACAGCAGCCAGGAAGTGCATGGATGCCTCGGTGAGGCACAGTGGACGCGCCCCTTCCTCAGTGCAGGACCACTGGAACACACAACCAGCTTCTACCTGGAGGCTCCTTCTTCACTGTAACTTACCAAGACTTGCTCTCAGGCTCTAACAGGGAGGACACCAAAGCATGCTCTATAAATCCAACTTGCTAGCTCACTTAGAAATCCTCTCTTTAATCTGTAAAAGTATTGTCACCCTCCTCTAAGCACTCGAGAGATGCTGCCTTCTGTGCTGCAGACTCCAACTAAATCTCAGTTGTCAAATTAGTAATTCATCTTTCTTGAATAACTATATTTTTAGCCAAGCTACCAGATTTAAATAATCAGACCTGCCAATGCTACCCTAATTTAAACACGCTGACGAACTTTCACAAGCAGCATCAGCTAACATAATGAGTTTCTGGATGACAAAGAACTTCAGACGGTAGCTCTCTACACTACCCAGTGTAATAAGCACTTGTTCTTTTCTACAATGTGCACATAAAAGAGAAATCTAAATAATAGTTGCTGTAATTATCTTGAAAAATATGTGGTGATTAATGGTGATTATGAAAATCTGTATAATTGTTCGCTAAAGCTCCAAAGATCAGATGCTCTCTTGAAGCAACCATCAGTGAAGAACTTGGGAACACAAAGCTAGAAGTGTGTGAGAATGGGATCACCCGTGTGCCAGCTCAGCCTTCACCCTCCTGTGACCTCTGTCAGAGGTTCCAGGATGTCCATGGTGTGACACGTGTCATTGTGGTTGAAAGCACGAAGTTCAACCTGTTATTTATGCAAATAATTAATTACTCTTGTATCCAACTCACAGTTTGTCATGACACATTAATGACTTGATAGACTTCTATGAACTAGTGAGCACAGGACAGCAGAGCGCTTTTATCGTCATTTAATTTAAAAACGATCCTGTGTGAAATTATCTAGTTGTGAGTGATGGAAGCATAAAGAACAGACTCAGCAAAGCTTCTTTTGGATCATTGCTTTATTAATGGTAACGTCAGGGAAATGAAAAATGCTAACATTGTCATATTTAACTCCTGGGTACAGATGAATCGCTGCCTCAGAGCCTGGCGGGCTCCGTTTGCACACTGCAGTGAGCGCTAATTCCTCACACCGAGATTGTGCGGATACACAGCCACGGAAGAGTTTATATACCTTAACTCCCAAGGAAATAACAGCTGTTTCTGCATTAAAGTCTCACCATAAGCTTTTATAGCTTTGGATTTCTTTATTGCTGTTTTTGCATAGCCTTTTACACTTGAATTTTCAATTTCTGGTATTAAAAATATTTAAATAAATAAATAAATGCCTTGCAAAACATTTTCCTGCATGACTGAAAATGAAGAACTGTTAATCCAAACCAACAAAAAACCCCAACACTGAGTGCACTACTGCTACCTTTAACATTTAAATGATCTTAGGTTTTAGAAAGGGCTTTCCCTAATGCTACAGAACTGTTCCCATTTTCCTCAGACCTGAATGCTAACAGAGTGTTCATCTTTTACCAAGAAGAGTATCTCATAAAACAGCCTACATCAACACCATAAAACCAGTAGAGCTCCCCTGCTTAGAGAAAACTTGATTTTCACCTAAATGGCACCGGAGGAATCTGAAAGCAGATTCAGAACCAGGGGCTGGCACAGAGCTCAGGCACAGCAGCTCTTGGAGGGAAGCCACGGTCAGGCTGGAGGGACACGCAAGCCCCTGTCTGCTGTGGCCAGCAGCGGTGCCCCCACAGAAGAGTTTCCACCGCCAGCGCTCAGCCCAGCAGCGGGGGGTGCCCCCAGCTCGCGGGAGGCTCTGAGCACCCCCTCACTGAAGCGGGAAAGCACCGCCACGTGCAGTCTGTGCCCAGCCTGGCGAGGACAAGTGACTGCTCTCTCCATCAGCATCAGAGCCCTGGGGTATGGCTGGGGCTCAGCTGCAGTGACTCCCAGCAGACAGGACATGCTGTTACCTGGGCGGGCTGAGCAGCCACGGGGAGCTGGTGGCACAGCGTGGTGCTGGCCAGGGCAGGCTGGAGCCAGGCCACCCACCCTCGGTGCCCTCTCGCAGCCCCTGCCAAGCACACAGCCCTGGCTCCTGCCCATGCCCCTCTGCTTCCCACCACACGCCCCGGCGTGAGCTCTGCACTCCTGAGCTTCTTCTGCACCCGTGCATGGAAGGTAGCACAGGACAGCTGTACAAACCAGGCACGCCTTAGCACAGGGGAAACCATTCAGAAGTATGGGAAAATGTTTTAAAATAGTTTGCAATGCATCCAGAGAAGGGTGTGAGCTTTTCAAACCAAACCAGCTCCCCACGATGCTAGGCCTCCTCCTCCTGTATTTCTATACACAGAGATTTAAACAGCAACCTGAACAGTAAATGTGTGTGCTCTGTGCTAGTGTGCACCAAGGCCCAGATGGAACCACACCAAATCACTGATGGCAAAACCTCAGGGCCAAAACAAAAGCAGCCTTTCCTGACAGCTCCTGCCAAGCTGGCTGCAACGGGGAACCTGCAGCTGCCCCAGCTGTGTTCCCCAGCTGCAAACACCATCCCCAACATGCACACAACTTCTTAGTGTCATACAAAAAAGTACGGAGGCGCAGGCAGGGGCACAGGCAGGGGTGCAGGGCTCAGCTCCACTAGCCCAAGGCACAAGCCCAAGCTCGCGAGAGCCCCTGAGCACCTCATGGGGCTCCGGGGGCAGCTGCACTGCGGGTCCCGTGGCTCCCGGGCAGCAGGAGCTCGCACCAGGGCTGTCGTGGGGCAGCAGGGGCACAGCTAGCTGGGAATGCCCAGCCCTGTGCCCTGTGCCTGGGCCTGGCCAGGCAGCAGGATGGCAGCAGCCTCAAACCACCCAATGCCTGGTGCAGTGAGTGGGAGAGCAGAGGCCTCCTGAGCTGGGGAAGGAATCTCTGCCCTGGGAAAGGTTTACAGCTTTCCTGTTCGTCTTGAAATGACTTTGATTAAAAAACCAGACCTGGACTAAATTTTCATTTTTGCTAATTTGATTGTCAGCCTTGATTTTCTCTGTTTCCTGCATAGCTCATGACATGGCACAATTAGTTACTGCTAAGATCAAGCCACAAAAACACTTGAAAAAATACCCCTGGATTTGATTATTTTCTTTTTTAAATAAAGTGAAGGTTAAGTACTGCATGGTGACGCCTAAGGAGCACCTCAGCACTGTGACTCCATCAGCACCAGAGAACATGGAGAGACTTCAAACAAGCTCTTCAAATTGCAAGTGTTTAGGAGCTCTTGATTTTATTATTTTTTAATAAAATGTCCCCTTTGAAGTCTCTGCACTACACTAAACTTCAAAGATCACACCTTAGCATGTGGTGTTTCCAAGCCACAACCCTTAATTAATTAGAGCAGAGCAGATACAAACCAGGGCACTCACGTGGAGCTGAGGCAGAGCCGGGACAGGGCCAGCTCAGTGATGGGGAGGTGAAGGCAAAGGCAAGGCAAAGGCAAAGGCAAAGGCAAAGGCAAAGGCAAAGGCAAAGGCAAAGGCAAAGGCAGGCACTCCAGCGTCTGCTCACGGCTGCATGCTGAAGAGAAACCCAGACACTTTTCCATTCCCCTCAGCTCTGGCTGTAATGACAGACTCCTTGGAAGTCATTAAACATGTAATGTCTGTCTGCCACGGCAGCCGGGCAGCACAGGCTGGAGCAGCAGTTGCAAAAAGCATCTCAGGCAGCCCCACAATGGCTGCAGTGTTCCCTGGCCAGCAGCTGTAAATTTCTGCTGCTTGATGAGAGAAACATCCACAAAGCTCGCAGTGCTGCAGGGTAGGAGCAGGGGGTATTAAATCCACACGCTGCATATTGTTACAGTGTCTGGCCCCGGAAGCTTTTTCCTTTGCTGAGCCACGTATGGTGGGTGTGAGATGGGATTTGTTGCCACCACGACAGTCCTGGGCTTCCCAGACTCTCTGGACAGCAGCCAGGTCACTGGCCAGGGGCAGATGCTCACACTTGCAATGATGCTGTGATCCTGCCCAGCAGCACCCCACACCCTCCAGCAGTGCATTGAGTGACCAACATCTGTCCCACAGGACTCCCAGGGGAGACAACAGTGCACCATCCTCTTTTTATATGGTTTTGGTTTAAGGGACTCAAGTTATTTTTAACACACAGCAGCTTTGTGTTTCCAATAAAAGCAGGAGAAAGAAGCTGGATCAGCTGCCCTGATAACACCGTGCTCTCCATTCTCTAAGCAAGCCTGCATGTTAGTGGAAAGAAACACATCACGAGCACAGCTGGGAAGGATGTGGGGATACCCATCTTCTGCCCTGGAGCTCATTGATGCACAGAACATGCTTCCACCATGCCGTGGAACACCCACCCTGCCAGAAGAGCCCGGGCACAGGCCCACAGCTAAGCCCTTATGTGCTGGGGAGGATGGCACAGGGCACGGGCACACAGCACCACCCGGCTGCAGGGGAAAGGCCCCGACACCGCGAGCTGGGGGTGAAAGGGCAGGGGAGGTGCCCTCCCCCTCCCAACAGCCAGACACAGAGCCACAGCCCTGCCGAGCCAAAAGCTCTTCTGCACGAGGAGATCCACTGCGCCACTCGGGATCCAGATCTTCTAATAGGATTTAATTTTTAAGTGCTCAAAATCATTACTGGAACTACATATTTCTATCAGGTAAATTTCATTTGCATATGCAAATGATATCTAAATACATTGCACCATTAATATGATCAGTAATTACATAATAATAGTCACCAATCTCCACACACATCAAACTTACAGTTTTGTAGCTATTAAGGAAACTGTGCTTTGTAATTAAGACAATCCTCATTTCCAGATGCTAATTAACTATATAATAATTAGCTTCTTTTGCTAATGCAAATTAAGTATTTTCATCCTTATTGGTAAAAGAGTTGCTTATCACTTACAAAAGAGACAACCTAGAAATAATCCCTCCTCCCTTCTAAAGGTGAAAAGGTAACTTCATTTTTACCAGTCTCATTTGTGAATGCAAATTAGCCCTGATTAATCAAATCACAGATTAATGTGCCCATCTTGTAGCACGGCCAGTGCCTGGCGTGGCCCTCCAGCCCTCGGAGGATGAGGGCCACTGGTGGCCCACAGAAGCCCCCGGCTCCCCTCCGTTGGTGCCGGCACTGCAGAGCTCCCTGCCCCAGCACGGTGGGGATCGGCCACCGGCCCCACCCAGGGACACGCCGTGCCACCCGGCCAGGCCGAGGAGCACCCGGAGCCACCCCGCACGTGGCCGTGCCACCAAGCCCTGGGCCGGTGGGGAGTGGCAGCAGGTGCAAGTGGGAGCGCTGCCAGCCTGCCAAGCCACCACGGCAGGGCTCGGCCTTGGCGCAGCGCATTCATCATCTGCTAAACCAATCCACCCACTCTGCACCACCATTTGTCATTAATTATGCTAATCAGCACACCATTACTCTCCGATGACACCACGGCACTTATTAGCCAGTTATGGTTTTTCAAAAGCACAGCTCATTGTGTATGTGAGTGCTGCGCCTGCATTAGCCTACAGGGAAGAAATGTCCAATTATGAAAAGAAGAAATTTGCCATTATCTCCCTCTAACAAACCAATTTAGTAATTATAAAAGTCTCTGAACTCAGAAGGATTTGTTAAGAAGAGCTGAGTGATGAAACCAGAGAATTTTCTTTGCAATAACTTTCTGAGTTGGAACCGAAGTGACAACAGAGAATGAGCAGTTTTTATTATCTTAATTACGACTCTTGCATCTTCACTTTAGACGATCAAAAAGCAGAATTTATCTAAACACGGGCCTGTATTTGGCTCTTCCCTTAAACCATGTGATTTGTTTATTTTAATAGATATGCAACCAAATGTGTGCAGCATGCCACAGACACTGAGACGGGCTCAGCCAGCTCCCAGCCCGCAGCCCTGAAGCGTGGATGCGATGACACAGCAGCCGCCCACGCAAAGCCCCCGCAGGCCCGAGGCACGCGCCAGGAGTGGGGACACCGCCCTGGGCTGACACAGCTACAGGGATGGAGCCGGGCCCTGAAGACTCCGTGGAAAACTGGCTTTGTTGGAGCATCCAATTCCTCCACAATTCCTATGTTGATTTGCTCACTGCAAGGGGACACGGCTAGTTTTAGAAGCTTAATATGTGTTAAGAGCTCATTAATATCATCAGAGTAAATGGGCCTATTAAAACATCTTTAAGCAATATCTGAACATACATCTCCCTAAACTATATTTAATGACTGTACTTAAGATACATTATATGAAAGTCTTAATGAGACATTAGACAGCATTTTGAAGATTAAAATTAGAGAATCCATATAAAGTCTGTCCACTTAATGTAGCCTTAAGCTACACTGATGAAATACATTACCACCAAATTATTACTTCATTAGAACAAATATTTTCTAATAATTTCTGATTTATGCCATTAGTTGTCTGCATATATATTATATATTCATATCTATATGTACATATAAAAGTATACACAAAACTATTTTCTAGTTCAAAAGGAGATACGAGAAATTCTGAGCTTTCTAATAGCTGAGTTAATTACTTGTCTTTTTTTCTATTGAGTTAAAAATATGCACTCTTCATAAAAGTCCATTTACAGTGCCCCCACTTATCCACTCACCATAAGGTCATTTTTTAAACATTTGCTGTTCTGCTTTTCAAGGATCAGTAAGATGCCTTGGGCTTGGCCCCTTTGGGCCCTCCAGAGGTTGAGGCATGGTGGCAGTGCAGCCCCCAGGGTGGACCCCAGCCCGAGGCCAAGGAGGACCCTTGCTCTGCGTGCTGCCCGTGGCCCGGCGAGGGATGGGACCTACCGAAATTACCCATGGCCTGACAGTACTTCTGGACAAACCTAAAGCAGTGCCCATGGCACTGTCCCCCTGCTCTGGCAGGAGCCCCTGCCCACAGCATGCCCATGGATGGGCACCCACCCTGGGCCCTGGTGCAGCACAGCCAGGACAGCAAGGCCACGGGACACCTCCCTCAAATAACTGCCAAAACAAATTGCAATAAACTAATTAGCAAGAGAGTTTTATGTGTGGCTTATTTTGTATAAACAGCTTTTCATTAGATAAATGAAGCCCAACAACCTTTACAAATGTTTTCAATTATGAAATGATGCCATTGAGATATCCGGATGGTGATAATCAGGGAAAACACCAGTGACATCTCCTGCTCGGAGCCGGAACGTGCTGCCTGGATGGCTGCTCCTCCCAGTACCATCCCACCCAGCCACACCAGGCATTTAAAAACTCCTGCTTTATTTGACGGAATCCGTAGCAACAAGACTATTTACATTTATTCTGCCCAAGCCTTCTGTCCAAAAGAGCGAACATCTCATTGTAACAATTTTGCATTTTTAACCGTGCAAATTAAGCATTCTTCATAAATAACAGCCTGGTTTGCTGCACTGCAACTCCTTTTTATTAGCAGCACAGAAATGCACAATGAGCAACGTGTTCTATTATTCTTTGTCAAATCACAGAATGCTACATTAGAATAACTCTGCTGGTCAATGTAATATAGTAGATTAAATTCAACTTCTGTGCAAAACCCACTGTAAAACAGCATGATAAGAAGGCTATAAAAAATTTAATTTTACTCCAAACTCCATCAAAAAAAAAAAAATGGTGTGAAAAGTAATTTTGCATAATCAGTATGCGCCATCTGGAACAATTAACCGATTTCTATAGAACTATGAGGATCAGTCATATCTGCTTATTAAAGATCAGAAATTATACAAGTAATAAATCCTTGAAAAAACTAAGCGTACTCCCGCCTGTCAATGCTATTTTAACTTCAAATACTGAAGAACGCCTGATAAGGCTGAAAAGAAGAGATTAATATATGCAAATTACATCCAGCATTTAAAATCCCCAACAACTGTCTCTGGTTTTCTGTCCCTTATTGCTGCCTTTATGTTTTATTCATACACCAACTCACCTGTCACTTCATAAGCTATAATATTATGGGGGGTATTATTAAACAGCATAAAGCCAAGCTTTAATTGGAAAGCTTCATTGCATTTTCCAATTATTTGGAGTAAATTAAAAGCAGATGCACATAGTTTAATAAGGAGTCTAATATCAGTTCCAGGAAATCAAAATTCATTGTCATTACTATGCTGTGATAGTTTTGCAAACTGTACTCAATTTTGGAGGTTTTGAAAAGAAAATCTGTCTCTGCAATCTGTTAATTGTCATTTGGTTAATAACTGTTTAAATATCCAAACCTCTGAGCGGCTTCCCATTTAAAAAAAATTAAACTCTGGCACTCGGCAAAGCAAAACAAACACAGCACAGGCCACCCCAAGGTTGTGCTCCACGGAACGGCGCCAGTCCCGCAAGCTCATCCTCCTCCATCAGCCACTGGCCCTCACCCACTGCTGCTGCGGGGCGTGCAGAACGAGGGCCCCCCTGTCCGGGGCATCCACGTCACCTCGCCATCGCCCTTCCCTCCATCACCCCCACTGCAGCCCCCGCATGTACCCCCAGGCTGTCCCCGGTACACCTGCTCATACATAATTCAAGGCTACAGGGTTACAGCCAGATAATCCTCCCGGCAGAGTCTGAGCAGCCTCCTTGGAAGGTGACGTGTGAGCTGAGGGACACGAGCAGGAGGGGACACGGCTCCCCTGCCCGCCTGCCGCGCCGAAGGGAGCTGGGACCAATGCGAGGGCAGGGCAGCACCCAGCCAGGGCCTCCACCTCCCACACCAGCACATGGCGCTGAGCAGAGGAAAACAACGAATGGCACTTCAGGTGACAGCAGGTTCATCAAAAAATTGTCTGTCCTAAAAATGTCACCTGTGGGAGAACTCATGGTTCCATCATCCCCATTTGGGGCTGCTGCCCCAGCACAGCCTGGATAACATGTGGGCCATGCTGACACAGCACACCAAGGGTCTGTACACCACGGATGGGCTAATTTAATAACAAAGATACTTTTTGAATCTCATTAAGTATAGTATTAAGTAACACACATCCCCTTCTGAAATATGCAGCTGCAGCATTTTACATGAGACTCCAGCCTCCCTGAACTGTTGGATATTAATAGAGCCTTTCATAGCTGGAAGATTATCCAGGTCTCTTAGTCCAAAGACTGGAAATTGCAATAGAGTAAAGAACAGGCTGACTTTAATCTCAGCTTCAGTAAAGAGGTTTCAATGCAGAATAAAGCCTGTGTCACAACTTGTCTGGCTTGTGGACCATCCTGATTAAAATTCAGTGTCACAAAATACAAATTTAGTTCCGCTTCTGCTCTTAAAAAGTGCCAAGAACGTAAGTGAAGGGATGGGAACCAACAGTAAGATGCAGCACAGGACCTTCCCCTCCAAGACTGGGGGTCTCAAACCCCTTGAACATTGGAGGCGATTGCAGAACCACCAGGAACTGTGCTAGAAGATGAAGATAAAAGCAATCCTTTGTGCACTGAGCCAAAAAATAGAATCTCCCTTTTTTTTCAAAATTACCTGTTTTAGTAAAGCAGACATGCTGTGCCAAGTACATAATTTAATTATCTACAAAAAGGATGAAGCAAAACAATAGTTTGTGAAAATAATTTATTAACCTCTGATTAAAACATCTGTCCTCCTACACACAGAAGAGAGCAACAGTGTCTTTTAAAAGGAAAGAGACAACTAAGGAAGTGGCACACGCGGCCAGATAACCTGGCATTTTACAACAAGAAGGAAGTTGACATATGGGCACTGAAATACAACAAAATCTGTATCTAGAAAGACCTCTGAAAGAGACTTCTTTTGTCACTACCAAGGAAAAAAAAAGGGGGGGGGGGGGGATAGATAGCCCAAGGCATTCCCAAGTTAGCCCCTCCTGAACAGGAGGAGGAACCAGGAAGCAAACTGCTGTCTTAGGAGCAGTGTGTGAAGCAAACGCTTCCCACGCCACTGCCCAGACAGATGACACCTGCCCCCTGCCGAGAGCCGCAGCTTGCAGGACGGAAAAGCAACTCGGCTTCCTTCTCAGGAATCCACTGGCTTTGATGTTTTTCCAGATCATTAACATCAGTTTCCACTCTCCCTGCTGCCTCCAGAGAGCTGGATTAGAAACCTGCGTGGAGCGAACGCCAAATGTCGCTGCAGTGCCTGCAGGAACAGCCCACGCTCCTGCAGACGAACCCCAGCTCAGCTCGACCTCGTGCCATGGCCAGACCCCGGCTCACCCTGCCCTGGCTGGGCTGCACCAGGCTGAGACCCTCTGTCCCCTCCCCAAGGGGGCTCTGCCCCTGGGCTTCCTGCTGGGAACGCTCACCTGTGTGACCCAGCAGGTGGAATTTGGACCAGAGCCTCTGCCCACAGTGTTTCCCTCTCCAACCTCTCAGACCACAGTTTGCTTTGACCTTTCACAGGAAGTGTCTTAAAGAGGGCAATAAATATTTAAATATAATAAAAAACTATTTATATATAAATACAATATATACTCATTTAAGTAAATATTTACCTCCCTAAGGTAATAAATATTGGTGCTTGATTCCAAAATAAACAAGCCAGAGCTGTGGAGAAACTGGCACCTGTAAGAGCTGCACACGGAAACCTCCTCCTCCAAGGCACGCTGGCACGCACACTCCAGCCAACGCTGCGCTGGCAGCCGGCTGCACTTCCCTTCCCTGATGCTCAGCCCAGCTTCTCACAGAAAAATACTTCACGCAAATAACCTGATATGTATTGACTAAAGCGGTTAAAGACAATTACAAAACAGTACCTTTCAGGTAAGAAATACATGCAAAGCATGTATTTTTGAGCATCAAATGACTGCTCAAAAACCCATCGCTCCTCAGGAAAATGAACAGCAGGTGCTGCGGCCTCGGTCCCAGCATGGACGTTGCTTTATTGGAACATAAAGTGTGTGATGCTTTTTGGGATCTGACATCTAAACTCCAACCCAGAGGACATGGCTTTTCTCCCCTTAAAGAGAAGGAAAACCTTCACCTGCAGCTCAGCAAGGTCTTGAACTGAACTGAGAATGCTCCAAGTGGTGAGAGATTCTGTGCTTCTGGATCCTGTTTTATTTCTATGGATTAACATGACGTGAGGATGGATGCCCAAATTTATGGATGACGTGTTATAATGTCCAGCTAACACGATTCACTTCTGAAGGTACTTGCACAAATACTTTAATTGTTTGGGGCTGACTACCAACAACATATATCAAAGTATGTTCTGCTTTTGTTCTACTGCTTTCCCAGCACAGTTTCCACATTTAAGTGTTCAAAAGATGAACCTTGGTCCTACCCAAGGGTAACTGATCATCTTGCTATCTCCAAATTTCTGCCAGAATAAATATCCTTGGAAAGGTTCATATGACTGAAGATGGGTTTCTGGCTACACACTGCCAGCTGCAGCAGGATCTGGAAGTTCATACACTCATCTCCTGCACAAAACTGGTGCACAGAGGCTTTAACTGCTTTGTGTACACATTCTGATGGGGTTGTACAGACTCCATACAACACAATTTCTATCCTAATCTGAGAACAAGCCAAGAGAAGGGAAGAGATTGTTCTAGAGTCAAATTACATATGCTTATCTGCTGCTGCCCCAAAACACATCTATCTGTAATAGAACGCTGAAGATGGCTACAGCAAAATTTCAGGGGGAAAAAAAAGACAACCCTGCTCAGCAGAATGCACAGATCATTGGCAGCAAGGGCTGGAACCCACTGCTTAGCAACTTAAGAGTGCTGCAGTGGTGTTAGAGCCCATCCAATTAGTGAGGCCTGCAGAATATTTGCACTCCTGCATCTCTTGGTTCCTCCTGAAAGGGTTAAAGATTATTATTAGCATATAATTTACAGGTCCCTTCTCCCAGGAAAGAAATAATGCACAGTAAATGCCACATTCATTTTAATAATACATGTTACAGTCTGTGCCCAACATCTGCACAAAGGTAAAGCAGACAGATTTTTTTGACATGTCCCACTCTGCCATCGAAACACAGGCTTTTTGTTTTGTAAGTGACGGAAGGTTTAATCAAGAAAGCAGGCAATTCATCAATCGAAACAAGGCTGCTCACACTGCCCTGACAGCACACACATGGTTTTATACAGAAGAAACCTGGCCACCTGTCAGCGGCACCTTTTACATCAGGATATACAAATACACTGGGTGATCAATCCTCCAGCTCTTCCCATTCATTTCTTCATTTTCTTATTGTATTTTTCTTTATGCTAGATGTTGCCCTCATTCTCTGCAGGAATAGATGGGAGACAAGGCAAGCTATGGCTGTTTATACACTATCATAAAAATTTATATACTCTTAGAGTGACTTATTTCCCTTCTATTTGACTACCATTATTATAAATTATTATAAATAATTTTTCACTTCATTGAGGAATTTTCCCTGTATATTACTATCTGTTCCTGCCTGTGAGGGCTGCCTCTCCCTCACTGTGCTTGTGCCTCTGATAAGCTGAAGCAATATGCAGGCAGAAGATGCTCAAGTCTGAAATGAAGGCAGTATGTAGTCACAACAACATCTTAATTAAACTGAAGGCCATGAGGAAAGACTGCGCTGTGAAATACTGAGCCATGTCTGTCAACAGGTCTGTCTGGAGTGAGGCATTCTTCTTCCAGCAGCTGTCTGCCCCAATAAGCACATTAAACCTGTCAGCTCCTTGGCACCCTGCTCCCAGCAGCACCCACAGACATTCTGCACATCAACTTAGAACTAATTCTGCCTTTTGGTCTGGGGTGCATGGCATGGGGTGGGACCAGGGAGGCTGTGGGGCACAAGGATGATGCCCGCAGTGCCAGTGCTGCGCTGCTGCGGCACGTGACAGGCTCCCGCCATGAGCTGTGGGCAGTGCTTCCCTATCTGCACCCTGCCAGGGACTCACTCACCAGTTTACTGTGCCAAGAGAAGTCTCCTTAACTTTCTGGTCACCCAGTGTGTCATGGCCAAGACTGGCAATGACAAATGACTGATTAAAAACTATAATTGCTGCTTACAGGACCATTTTTTCCTTGACTCCAGTTTTGTGCAAACAACAACTGCATTACAGTGCCCAAGGGGTAATGGGCAGTTCCAGTGAGGATATGGTCATTCTGCCAAAATATATTTGCGATACAAAGTAGGATTGACAGCCAAAATGCATCTAACCTCCCACAAACATGCTGAACTGCAGCTGGAAGCATTGTTTTCATCGAATACTGAGAAGATCTTGGGTCTCTACAGACAGCGAAGAGAGCCCACGCTGCAGCTCTTCACTCTACCCCCATTACAGCCCTCCAAGCACAGACTGAGGCCATACCAAAACTGGAAGAGACTGTTCATAATGGCTTTTGTTGCCCTCACCAGCCCCAAGAACCCCTTTTCTGATGTGGGAGCCAAGAGAGGGAGCCCACAGGCCTGTCCATACATGGAGAGGGACCCTGTGTCTGCTGGAGGCCCAGCTCCCCTCACCCAGCACGCTGGCCCCGTGCCACCGTGGCCTGCACATCCTCCCTGCACCCACAGCTGCGGTGGGGACCCACCCGGCAAAGGGAGCCCGGCAGCGTGGCTCAGGCCGGCAGTGGCAGCCTGTTCCTAAATCTCCTGTTGCCATGGCACTGCAGAGAGCACTCCAGGCAGTCCGGACTGGCTGCACATGACACCGACAGAACAGGAAACTTGGGAATGGCTTCCAGAGCGCGTCTGGGGGCTAATCCACCTCGGCGAGGTTTAAGCACACAAAGAGAATTGTCACGGCACCTCACTGCAGCTGCTGACAAGGCAGCCGTGGTCAGGAGCTGTGCATGAAAATCCTGTCAATGCACAGGATGTGTCATATAACAAGACCCTTTCTTTGGAAAGAGCTCACAGCTGAAATAGCCATTACAACACACGCACAACTCATATAACAGCGTTTCTGGAGGAGAATGTGCAACTGGAGGAAAAATAAGAGTTATATACTTGAAAATGTGCTCAAGCAAACATGAAGAACTAATGCCCTGTCCAGTTCCACAGGCCTTGTTTTGTGCTTTGCCTGTAAGGATCTGGTAAAGCGTTCAGGCTCTCTGTAAAGCAGGCACCTCCTCAGGCTGCACCATGTGCAGAGGCCAGCACATCCTGTAGAAAGGCCAGTCCCAGTAACACCCACACAGAGCTGCTGCAGTTGGTGCATTTGGCACTTTCCCAGGAGAGAAAGCACAGCTTCCCATCCCCACACAGAATTGTCTCATGCGAACACAGGAACACACCTTCCCTTTCATTTCCAAATGTATTGGGGTAGGAGAGTAACAAGAAAAACGAGGACTGACAAGGATTACGCAATTATTATACTCTATCTCTGTAGGAACCTGAAGCTGCAGTTCCAGGCAGAGATTACCTTTTAAATAACCCTTTGATTATGGTGCACGAATTAATGCCATGTTCCCATGTTACAAGTGTCACTCACTATTAATAGGAAGAACCTGTGAATGGTACATTTTTGCCATCTTCTCTTCCCTGATTATGCACAAGCAGTTTCGACTGCACAGCCCACTGAATCCACTGCTGGATTTCCAAACTGTCCTAAAATGTCCTTCAGCCAGATGAAGGGACTAGACGTTCATTAAGTTTTGACAGAGTCAGGTTTAAAGCCAGTGTCTTTTTCCTCTTGCAAAAACAACGTAACAGAGCAGAACTTGTGCTAAGTGTGATTCTACCATGCCTATGACAATATTTGTTCAGGTGTAATAGTACTACAAAAAAAATAAACTGGAAAAACTGTTGCACCCCAGCACTGCGGAGCTGGAGCACAGAGCACAAACTGGACCCCAGGAGAAGGGGTGGGTTAAATGCACTCCTGCACCAGAGCTGTGCCCAGCACTTCTTACTCCACAGAACCAAAACTCCCTTTGCTGTGCTCCACGAACACCTCCCAGACCACACAGCTCTGAGCACCTCCCAGAGTGACAGGGCCCACAAAGCACAACTCTAAAGCATCCTGGCCTCCTGCTTCCAGAGCCTGTTCTTCTTGGGCCCAGAGAACCTGGCTAAATTTCTTTTGAGCTCACTCCTCCTTTAAGAAAGTGAGCACTCAGAGCCAGAACCTCCTCCCAAAGAGCAGAGCTGCCAGGGACAGCTCACAGGAACCCCAACTCCAACCCAACCCACTGTGCAGTCCTGAGGCACAGTAACAGGTACCTCTACCTGCATGGGGGAAGGAACAGCCTTGATCTTCCCCACTCTATTTCAGTAAACAACTCCCTGCAGATTAGTACTAGTTAAAAATAAAAACTGGCTAAAATATTCATTGGCAGGTTTTTTCCATGTTAATATCCGGAAATTATTACTGGCTCTAGCACTTGTATACTGGCTTGGAATGATGAACAGAGCGAAAGCTGCAGCTAGAGAGACCAAGTGTGCATGTGTAAGCACATGGTTCTCACATAATCAGTGCAGAACCCGCATTTTCTAGCGTCTAACTCCCAGTTTTCCCTAACATTGGGAAACAAATACATATGCATGGCCAATATAGGGAATATGGAAATGAGAGGGAGTAAAGGTCTCATCTGTTTTCAATACGTATGTTGAGGGTAGCAAAGACCACTGTGTTTGAAACTCATCCCTGCTGGGCAAGATTAAGCCTCCTGTGAAACAGGCAAAGATGTCTCTTATGACTCACTTGTGAAGACCATGAATAATATCAGGAGCAAAGTATGTGTCAGCATTGCTTCCCATCAGAGCTCTCACTCAGCACCTCGGAAGGCAGCAGCATCCCTCCCTAGTGGCTGTGATCTCCCTGGGGATCAGGAACACTTGCTGCTAGGAACAAGTGTCCCTGGGCATTTCCTGGGGTCTCTCTGCACCTCAGCTGCTCTCAACTATTAAATGGCACTGATAAAAAGCTGGATGTTGTTTCGTGGGTACCACACACCTGGCCGTTTGCACGTGCAGGTTTGCTGTACTGGTTACACCACTGATGACACAAGAGCAGAGAAGCACACGGCAGCTCACCTGAGATGGCGTACAGGTTGGAGTGCTGGTGCTCCAAGTCCAGGCGGGTGCTGTGGCTCTTCCCCCGGAAGCTGGCTGGGAGCGTCAGCGAGATATGCCTGAGGGACAGAGAGGAAAGGTGTTACTACAGAGCAGAAGATTCTGCTCCTGTCAGCTCACTCCAGCCTGACGGCTCCAGGCAGGTTAAGCAGCAAATGCTGATTTCAGTATTGCTTCTAAAACTGTCTACACCCAGTGTCAGCCCCCTCCACCTCTCTGAGCACTGCGCTCGGCCAACAACCAAGGACTGCAATAGCAGCCATCCATCCCCAGCAGGGCATTCAGCCCCGGCCAGGCACAGCACCTCCACACGAGGCAGCACCCACGAACAGCCAGCACGGCTTTGCCCCTTTAATCCAAATCTGTATTTCTCTAATGCAGATCCCAGGTCTGTGTGAATTTTAATAAAATGTTATCATTAATCTTCTGGACCGCATTGCCACACATAATAAAGATGCATCCTCTTCACAGAGGGGCTCAGTGCAGCCTGAGGCAGAGGGAGCAGCTCCCACCTCACCTGAGTGAGAGCTCCTGAACATGGGCAGACACTGAGCATCGCCCTCCTGCCAGGAGCACCAGGCAGCCTTTGTGTCCTCCTGGATGCCCTGTGTGTGAGACAGGGCCCTGTGTGTGAGAGCAGTGCACCAAACCCATGTCCTCAGCCAGCAGGTTTTATCTACCACATGAATCATCTGGAAGTTATCTGCCTCTAAAACAGGACACATTTTGGGAAGAACAATGTATTTTTAGCCCTAGATGCAGATGATGGTGAACAGCACAGATAAAATAAGAAAAAGCAAACATCAGTCTGAGCTTGCTTGTGCTTTCCAAAGCTATTTTTAACTAAAAAAAAGATGGTGTGAAAATATATTTGAATTTGGCTATCAGTTTGCTGTTTAAAACACAATCCACATGAGAGTCTCTGGAGCAGAGGCAGGTTTGTTATGAACACATTTTAAACAGGAGACCACTGTCTTTGGGCATGACACGCTTCTCATTTGATTTTTAATAGAAGTATCCAAAAATATTTTTCAAGGCACCAAGGCAGATAGCAGAAAGACTGAATTTCTTTGCCCTCTATGGGGAACTGCTTTCTTCACAGTGGAAATTGTTCTGGAGGTAAATAAAGGTCTATTTAAAAGGCCCATTTCTAAGGAGAGTATTTTTTAGGAGTTTGTACCAACTTGGAGAGGCTGACCCCTGCCCTCCAGACAGCCCTCAAGCACAGCCCACTGCCACTCCAGGGGAATGACACACATGCCCTCAGCCAGAAGACTGATGGGGCCAGCCCACAGCTGGCTCAAGGTGGGCACTGCCGGAGTACCACGATGCAGCCCTCGGCTCCAGCAGGCAGGCAGCAGCCTTGCAGCACGGCTTCAGGCCGTGTGCTTGCAGAGGCCCCTGAGCCCCGGCAAGGAGGCAGCTCCTGCGCGTGCCGGGTGCTGGAAGGGGTGCACGTGCCACGTGGGCAACAGAACAAATCACTCGCCCGCCGAGGGACTGACCACACACACCAACACCAGCCCAGCCCTTGCTGGCCCACTCCACAGGGAGTCCCGTCTGCTCTCCCTTTCACACACAGCGACGCTAAGACACCACAAGGAATCCCGTTGTGGCAGGGGGGTGACGAAGGTGACGTTCAGGTGTACACCTGCAGACCTACCCTCAGTGGGCAGCACTCCCACCACTGCTTGTGGGGCTGGGGACGAGCGCCAGCCCTGTCTGACAGCAGGGTCTTGACTGTGGCTGTAACAAGGGCGTCTGGAAACGATGGTCTGCATGCCTGCTCCGGGGCTACTTGGTGTCCCTGAGGTAGGACAACTGGGCATTCCATCAGTCCAGCTGCATGCAGACAGCCAGAGAGATGTCTCCAAGAACATTAGCTGCAATACCACAAGACAGGGCAGTGACTGCTGGATGGAAATCAGCTCTCCCCTTCCCCCTTTCTTTTTATAAAAGATGACATTGTAGGGAGGAATGGGAAACAAAGCCTAATTTATTTTAAATTAATGTAAACTTTGGCCAGGATCAATACAGCTTATACCTACAAACTTGATTGCATAATGCATTTTCCTTATGTGTTGTGAGAGCCAAATCATTTTGCATTGTAGAAGACAAAAAAAAGAGGCTGCCATTGAAAAGCAAGAAAATCCCAATTACAAAGTCCCCAAGTTCCTAAACACATACCGTGAAAGTATGTGCAGTTCTGTGGCATATGGCAAATCAATTACTAGTTTAAATTTTAAAACAAAAACATGGTAAATGTGTTGCACAAATAATCAAGAACAACGGTTTGGTTTAGATTACAGCGGCCACTAGAGTTTTGAATACAATTAATCATCATTCCAGGCACCGGGAAGCCATATTGACACTTATTCCTAATTTGAATATTTAATTAGGGTGAAGTTCTTCATCAAATTATCACAGAACTGGGAGGAAAGCCTAAAAGATTTAAACAATTACTACTTTAACCCTTACCCAGCTGCTCACCTGTGAGCACAACAATCTTTTCCTGTTCTGCAAAGCTGGAACATGACCAGGCAATGTGACAAGACAGAGTGCAAAATGCACTACAAACATCCTGGGGAAGGGGAACAGACACCCAGCATCCCAAAGGGCTGCTCTGGAGAGGCCAGGCTGGCACAGGCTTGCGCTTCTGTCTGCTTGTGCTCCTTGACCTTTACCAGAGTAAAGCTTTTGGACACATCTCTATTTTAGCATCAAGCGTGGTTCCTTCTAGAGCTTTTGTGGTTTGGGGTTTGTTGTTGGTTTGGTTGTTTTTAATTGAAGAGCCTGTCCAGAACCATCTACGAGGCTCCTGCTGCCCACAGCTGACCTGGCACAGCCACTTGCTCCTGCCTGGGAGGTTTCCCAGCCCTGGCCCTGCACCAGGAGCTCACAGAATGGGGCTGGACCCCAGCACTGCTCCAGACCTGCTGTACCTCCAGCACCCCACAGGCATCCTCCCTCTGCACAGCCCTGCCTCCAATCGCTCAAACACCCCTTTATGTGCTGTATTAATCCATATAAGAAAATCTCTTTTAATGAGGAGTGATATACTTATGAACTCTCTAGAGTCATAATTAGAGCAAACTAATTGAAGTTGTGTTTTGACACACTTTCCAAATTCACGGGTACTGCATGACATATTCACAACACTACTGCTGCACACCGTGGTGACAGCAAAATCATTAGGCTAATAACACTTATTTGCATTCCGATCATGCCAGCAGCGGCCGTTAAATGCTGCCTCAACCAGCACTCGTTTACTCAGAAAGTTTCCACTGAAAGATATTAACAGTAATTATTAGTACTTTAGTGAGTCTCTGATGTTGAGGAATGGCAACTCACAAAGACTATCCCTGTGCCAATTATCTCCCTTTTGAACTGTCACCAGAAGCAGCTTTCCTCCTCCCAAAGACAAGCAATGAGGCACTTTGGTGCAGCGGGAGGACGGGCGGTCCTGGCACAGCCAGGCCCAGGGCTCCAGCTTTCCCTCCACAACTGGAGTCAAACCCACACTGCTCAAATACCAAACATATTTTTCTCCAGCGTATGATAATTTCAAGACAATTTAGAGCAAGTTTAATCACCCTCTTCACTTCAGTTGCTCTTTTATTCAGCAAATCCACAGAACAAGTCAGCATGTGATGAGGAGATCCTTCACGTGCAGACGAAGGGGATTTGAGGTCTGTGCACATTATGGCCACTTTTTTAACATTTTTGGAGAGAAACTCACATAAAACAGGCCCAGGAATGCCCAACAGTTCCAAACCTGTTATTAAGAACTGTCTGCAGGAAGGTGATGAACTGCTTTTGAAGTGAGGGGGCAAGTACTCATAAAAAGGAACAGAGGATCACAAGGGGAAGTGCCAGATATCAAAGGATGCTCCATAATTCATATAAAAATACCAACAATGCACAGCAAAAGTCCAATGGTAAGATGGGCTTTGGACTCAACAGTGGTAGTCTGGGGTGGTACAAGTGTGACACCCAGAGCAGCATCTGAATGGTCAGGCAGAAAAGGTTGATTTTTTTCACAATGACCTTCAGAACACTGCTGCAAAACCTGCAGTCTCATGGAAATACCTTTCAAAAAAAAAAAAAAAACACCAAAAAAACCCCCCTTACTTTCCATAATCAGTGATCATGCAAAGATCGCATCTCATGAAAAATTGAGAACAGAACAACTAAATTTCAAGCTGTAGAAAGCTGAAAGCACACCTAAAGTGAGTTAATATCAGGCTGCAGCTCTCAAGAAATGTAATCCAACATGAAATCTTTGCTCATGGAGACAGGAAAAGGCACATTTCTAAGAAAGAAGCTGCTGGGGTTCTATGAACTGACATCAGAGGACTTGGCAACCACCCCCTCTACCAGGAGGCATCTCCCAGGCTGCAGCTCACAGCCACTGCCACAGCAGGCATCTGTGGTTCCAGCAGTGGCTAGATCCCAGCTACAGTATTTATTCACAGCCCTTAACTTTGACTCTGTTGGGGCACTGAGATGCCAGAACACCTACCTCATACTCCAAAGAACTGCAATGAAAACCTAAACTGCAAGGCAAGAATCACCTCGGGTAATGGACTTCATTCCAGACAATCTATTCTAATCGTGTAAACCAAATATTTAAATACTTTCTAAAACCTTCCTGACCCTTTCCCTAAAACAAGCAACATATGGACTTTGCAAGCATTTCATCTCATTCCAAGCTACTAAAATATCCTGTTTCCTAAGAGTCAATGAGAACTGGGGGTGCCAGATTCAGATTTTATAAAAGCCCAAATGCAGGAGAGAATGAAAAAGAGAGTGAGCGATTCTTTCCACATTCAGATCTCCCCATTTAACTTTCCCAGCTGTAGGAAAGGAGGAAGGCAGTGCACACTCCACACACAGCCCAGCGGGTGCCTCCGCCAGCCCCCTCCCCAGCCCCCTGCCCCACCACGGGGACGTGATGCTGCGCGCCTCTCTCGGACGAGAGCAGTCACTGGCCGAACGCACAACCCGTGGTGATGCTCACACGATCTACTGCAGACCAGCTACCCAAAATGTAAGGCCTAATGCAGGATGAAGCTCCTGCAGCTTCCTCTACATGGGGATTAATTCAGATCAGAGAACTTGAGTAACTAGGACAGAGCAGCTGCCAAACAACAGAAAAAAACCCAACAAGTTTAATTTATGCCACTTGGAAGTCTGAGCTGCAGCCCATTAAATCCTCATAGGCAGAGGCTGCATCTAAGAACGGAGACCTCGCCCTGCAAGCACGAAGTGCTTATGAAGTGGCTGTCTCAGCTGAGCAGCGCCGTGTCTCGGGAGGCTGCGGCGGCAAGCATGCGGCTTTCACATCCTTCACAAGCTGCTCTCCAGAGTCAGGAGTTCTCAGATAATGAAGCAGTAGGGAAAAATTGCCAAACAGCAGAAATACTCCAAAAAGATAAATTACACATGGTGTAAGCTTCCTTGGTTAGGATTTTAAATTCTGTCAAATTAATCAGCACAACGAAGCCCAGGCCCACAGGCCAGACTCAAAGCCCCTCTCAGAGATGATCCTCTTGCTGGGGATGGTGGGGGCCTGCTGCCCAGGCAGACCCCACCGCCCTGGAGTGCTGCAGGCACAGCCCAGCCCCCGGGAACATCAGCGCCTCCCCTGCAAAACCCGTTAAACAAATATTCCACATAAAGACTCATTTGGGAAGAGCACATTGTCAGCACTTTGCCAGTAATAAATAATGACAGTCCAAACACTTTACTAAAAGCAATAAACTCAAGAAGTGTTTTGGAAAATGGTGAAAGTGATTGATTTAAAGGAAATATCTGAACACAACCACATGCACTTCAGGGTGAAAGCACAGATTACAAATCAGCAGTGGCAGAGATCATATTAAATAGCAGACAACACACAAGTTTTAGGGAAAAAAGCTCAGTTTCCCTGCAGGGCTTATTTAACAACCCAGAGCACAGCTTCTCCAAATGGATACCTCCGGTTTGGACTTAACAACCCTATGCTATGCCCCAAAGAAAACATGCCTCCAGAAATACTGCTATAGCAGGAACAGTGCTCTTTACAAAGAAAAATGACTCTAAGAAGATTGAAGCCTCTTCACTCAGAGCACTCCACAAATTTTTCAGTGCATCCTCAAAGTCAGCCAAATCCATCAGGCTCCTTCTAATTACAGTTCACGGCTTTCCTTCTTAGCTGCTGCAACAGACTCTTGTGCCTGGAAACCAACTGTATTGTTTAAACATTTTTTCCTAATCATCATTTTCTACCACTAAAACACACTGGACTGTGACCAATTTTTGCACGTCTTCATCCAGCTGAGCTGGACGCAAGCCACATGGTCAGTGCCGTTTCATAACAAATCCTTTATGGGAACCAGACTCTGGAGAAACATGTGCCAGTCCCCCTCACCCACCCAAATCATCATGTTCAGATCTGCACAGTCTATACATATCATGGGCATTTCATCCTTACATTTTGCTTCTTACCATCCCCACCAGAGAGGATCCATGGAAACACTTCCTCCAGAGGCTTCAACTTACTGTTTCAGTCTCACAGTGTTTTTAATCCATTGCTGCTGAGATGTGACCCCAGCCCTTATGACACCCTTGGCTTCTGGTAAGTATTTAATCTAAAAACTACGAATGCTGTGCTGTGTTTCATGATTCAAGTGATTTGAGCATTCAAGCCACATAATATTTTCAAAATATAATAATTAATAACTACTTTTTTTTAATGGATCTTATAGGTATTTTCCAGGCCAAAAGATTCTACACTTAGTTGCAAATCAGAAGGTGGTTTTACTTTAGAGCTCTCCTGATGAAACAGATTAAAAAATGCAACTCCATCAAGAAAGCAGCACTTTGCAGAAAGGATACCACTGGCAACATTTCTCAGAGCAGTTTCCAGTCACACCAGAAACATCTATCCCTAAGTACTCCTTATCTGGCAGCATTTGGGTTCCGATGAGGGATTTAAGGCAGATCCCCACTGCTCTGTGGAAGCATCCTGGCCCTCACACCACCAGCAGTGGCTGTCCCTGGGCAATGGCAGGGCTTGGCTTCTCTCTACACCAGAGCAGAACAGCACTGAAGCCCTGGAACCTCTTCCCTTACAGATGCTTCATAAAAATATATTTTAAAGAACTTAAAGAAAAAAATTATTATAGCTATTTCTAAATAATAGGGTAGCTACTTAAAAAATAGGAAAGGCAGAAGGCTTCCCTTCCATTACCACACTGCACAGAGTCAGGCTGGTGCATCCCAGCCGCAGCTTGGGTCTCCACATCAGCTTGTTGGTGTTGCTTTATGACCTGCCTCGATTGCACATCATCAGCCTGCAGCAGAAAGCCACAGAGTGATCCCTTCCCAAGCTTACACCACCAATTTCAAACACCGTTAATAAATCAATTTGAAAAATCAGACTTCTCTGCCCAGTAAAGAAATTCTTACATTCCTCAACATGAAGCTCCACTGGGAGCAGAGAACAGGAACAAATTGTTTCCTTTTCCTAAGGAGGGGCCAGCTTAACTAGTGAAAAGGTAACTCAGAAGGAGTTCAGAGAAAAAAGGGAGCTCAGAAGGAAAATTCACACATCTTGCTCTTATTCCAGACATTTAAGCAGAGCAGTTGCTCTCTGTGAATCAAAGCCAGAGCTGCACTTCCCTGGTGTAGCGCTCTGCCAGTGCAGCGCTTGGACCCTGAGCACTTGGTAGCACACACTGACCTGCTCTGAGCAGGGAGGGAGGGACCCACAGCTGCCAGGGCTGAGGTTTTCAGCCACAGGGGTCATGCCGGAGCCACAGGCTGGCCCCAGGCCGGGCGTGGCACAGGCGCTCTGCAGGGCCCGGGCCCCAGCGTGCGGCAGGACCAGGGACGGGAGCACACGCTGCTCTGTCCCGGCCATCGTGCCCCAGCTGGGGCAGTCCAGAGGGACCAGCACCTCCCCTGGGACCGGCCAGCATGGGGCCTTGTGGCCACACAGGAGCTGCTGTGGAACCGGACGGCTCCAGCCAGGGCGGTGCGGAGCACCTGCTGCACAGACATCCCGGGACGCAGCCAGAGGGGCTGTGCCCTTCTGAACCTGCACACCCACTGCTGTGCTAACACACAACAGGAATGCAAGTGGATTGCAGCCAGATCTTCCCTCTCCAGGTAAATCATTAACCTTTCAGATGACAGTCTCACAAACCAAATGACTGAACGATTCCCAGGGTCAGTGCGAATCTACGTTTCCAAAACCTCACATCAACGAGTGGAAGTTGTGACTGAATCCTGGTCTCTCCAAGAGGAAGATTAAATGCCTGTGACACATCATCTGCAATCAGAGTGCTCCTTTCCCCAAAGTATCCATCACAGATTGATAACATCCACGCAAAAGTTAAGTGCAATTATGTCTGTCACTGTAAAACACACTTCAACAGCACTGACTGACATCTTGCTTGCAGCTGACAAACTCTGAGCGGGCTGTTTGAGTGACAGTGGCACGGGCTCCTGCTGCACCTTGGGAAGGGATGCAGAACGTGCTCCCAAGCCACAGAAGCCACCCAGGCTCACAGAGCACCACAGGAGGGATGGAGCCACCACACAGGCAGCTGCAAGGCAGAATGGCTCGCGGCTGACTCTGCGCGGACTCACAGCAGTCAAGGACTTGCTCCCAAAACGCTGGAACCAGACTCGAACAGGAGAAAGTCACCCACAAATCCTGCTCCAGCCTCCTCCAACAGAGTCTGAGGCATGGCAGAGCTGAGCCCTGAGACACTGCTCAAGCACTCGTGACATGGGCTGTTCTACAAGTCCCCAGCCCATGAACTGGCAATCATGGATGCACAGGCTGGGTGAAGCAAGAGTGTGCCAAAGGTCAGGTGAGTTACCTGTAACCACCGCCTCTTGGGGGAGAAGTACCTCCCTGCTCCCCAAAATGATGGCTGCCATGCAGCACAAGCCTCGTGCACAGAGCAGAGGTACTGAGGGAAGTGACATCAAGCTCCCTCCTCATGGAACTCGAGCCTACAAAAGCCATCCTTCAGAAGGCAGCAGGATGCGAACCTGAAAAAGCATTTCTTCAGATGGCCATTAGTGCCAAGAAGCTGTCGCAGGAGTTAGAGAGAAAAGACAGTAAAGGAGCCTGATGACCTGCACAATGGCACAGCCATGCTCCATGGCACAGCATGCCACCCTCACCAGGACATGCCAGGGCTGCTGCTAGAGGCCATTAAGCCAGATGCCTGCAGTAGAAAACACAAAGGAGAAGAAATAGCTGAAAAATACCATATGCAGTCCAGCACAACTACCAAACAAAGCCTCTCCTTGTGCAGCCCAGACTGTGAGCCATAACCCTGTGACACGAGCAGCAGAAACAGCACTGCTGATGTGCACCAACCTGTGGAGGTCACACCTCTGATACATGACAACTCTGATGGGCCACCATCCACTGCCATCAGCACCTTACACCACAGAGCAGAGGGGCTAGTGCAGAAGTAAATATATCCCACAGTAAACAGTCCTTCTACTTTAGAAGGCTTAGTTGTACAGAAGGGTTTGGTTTATATCCAGTGTTAGCAATTGTTCCAAAGCTCCCTCTTGATTCAGAATTATTCTGTAATGCAGACAGCAACTGAAGAGAGCAGCTGAGATATGTGACCAGCCCAACAGCAGACTCTCTGCAGTGCTCCATGCAGCACTGCTCACCGATTCTCCCTCACTACTGAGGCAGCGTCAGAACAACTCACTGCTATTCCTGTCAGGATATATCCACATGGAATAAAACAGCAAACTGGCTGCCAGTGTAATCTCCTCTCTCTATGGTGACATGAAAATAACAGATTACTTGTGACCACAATCTTCCACAAACACTGTGTTGAGTAACTCACCACACTGCTGATAGTGTTAGAAGAGGCCTTCAAATTGTCTGTGTTCCCTGTAATAATTAAATATTTTCAGGATGCACCTTTATATACATTTCTATTTCTTAAAAAATATATTGGATAATAAATAACCAGAGTAAAAAAAAGACATGAAAGATGCTTTGAATGATCAGACTGGTAGTGTAAAAGTTACCTGTAAATCACACATGGGGTGTGAGAGTGGAGCTGGCTACCGACAGGTGGGTTTTACTACAAGGCATTAATGTAACATTCAATTATTCCACTGCATACTGGCTGGTTTAACTCAGCCAAATTAGAATACATTTTATATTGACTATTTTGACATTTGCTTTATTTGGCAAGTAAAACAAAACTGATCCAATTTCCTTGCAGCCATTGTAAACCATAAACTGCACAACAAGAGGTTATAAAATATATAAGCCTTGTAAACACTTCTTTTCAGACTGTCACTGATGCTTTGAGCTCTAATTTTGGCCCTGTTCCCAGCAGCTTTGACACTGCTCTGCAGCCTTCCCTGGTCAGCCATAAAGTGACCCTTCCACATTCAGTGATTAAGCACTGCCATTGACATTCTCTTTCTATGATAATTTTTTTTTTTATTACTGTGGAAATCTGCCCAGACAGAATTTCTTGCAGAAAGAAAATGAAGATCTGTGCTCTAAAATTAAGACATCTTTCTCTCTGATCTCACATGGCCTGGGCTGGCATCTAGCTTATGTCCAGCAGAGCTTCAAAATAACATCTCATGTCCTAGTGGGACAGCCTGGAATCTCCAGAAAACTGCTGGCTTTTCATCTCTTTTGCCTCCATCTCTGAGAAGCATGACAGCATCTCTGCCTGCAGCACACCTGACAGTACAGGACAGCAAGCACTGTGCCAGGGCATGGCAAGTGACCAAGCAAAACTCTCAGTGAAAGAAACACCCAAATGCTTTGCAGAGCTCAAAGAGCCACCACAGGACAGTGGATTTCAGTCTGGGTCATGGGTGAAGGCTCAAATGTACACACCTGCCTTAAGGAGGTACCTGATAGCTTTCTGGTGAACACATTGCAGCGGTTTAAAAGCATAACTCTGAAATGACCTGTAAATCAAGAATCTAAAGGACGTGAGCAATTTCCACCCATGTGATACAATGACCTTTGTACACAAACTGGACCCTGGAATTCCTCTCTGCTGTCTCCTTCGAAATTCTAGTTCTCACTAGTTACTGTAATAGTGTAAAGGTATCTGCAGTGTAGAATATGCCTAGTGCAAAAATACACGTACCCTTCAATAAGCAAAAGCCCAAAGTGACCCGAGGAGAACGTGCTGTCCCCTGGCAATGGCCCAGCCCAGTCTATGAGCCTCTGCAGCAGGAGCACAATTCACACTGGGTGCTGTGCTTTCAGAGTGACGTCAGGGGTGCAAAGTGCTCAGTTTAATCACTGTCTGGGCTGGTCTGTTGCTTAACAACACTTTTTGTCCAGAGTATCCAGCAAGTAAGCTCTCAGTACAGGACTACTGATACATGAAACTGTATGCACCAGCACATCTGTTTATACACACACACAAATATTGTCTGTCATACAGGGAGAACAGCCTGGACAGACACCACTGCCCAGCAGTGCTGCTCCCATCAGTCACTGCAAGATGAGCATGCTGCTGTGCACACTCATGTCAGCTTCATAACTGGAGCTCAGCAATTGGGTTCAAAAAAATAAAAAGCCAAGAACCAGTACTTCAAACCATGAATGGACTGATCCCAGAGATGAGCAAAACCTGTTTCCCTTATAAAATTTGTAGAGACACTTCTCCCTTCCTCTGGTCAAGGAGAACAATCAGCATGGCTGCAGCTCTGGCTCACCCTCCTGAGCTGACCCACATGTATGTGTTGGAAACCACAACATCCTGCATAGTTTGAAGCAAAGGAAAGGTACACTTTGCTGTTTCCCTTCCTCTGAAGGCTTTTTATTTTTTTCTGGCAGCTTCACCCATTTTTCTTTACAAAACAACAGGCAAAGGAACTTCCAGCAGGCAAATACTTCAACAAACAGCACATTCCCTCATCAGATTGTGACACAATCATTCCACACCGATGCAGCACCCTGGTCTTGGTTTCCCAGGCAAGGTTAGTAACCACAAGACATGCAGCATCAAGCAGAAAGAGCTGGAATGCAGAAAACCTACCTTGGCAGGTTGGGAGCGGGTGTCGAAGCTGGTGCTGGGGCGGGAGGAGCCGCGGGCTGTGCGGAGTCGTGATTGCGGGGCACTCTGCCCATCCGATACCAAATACCCATGCTGTTCAGCTCCCTGGGGAACCAACACAAAGCATCAGTGCTACAAACAAATGCTGCACACATGCACGAGCAGCAGGCACTGATGTGCTTCACAAACACCTTGGTCAGTGAGAACAAGAGTAATTAAAAAAAGGGGGGGTGAGTTAATTTGCACATGAAACTCAGTAACACTTGTACTTACTTGGACTTTTCTAATGATAAGCTTCAGCTCTTACAAGCTACTACTTGGTAATTACAGGAGCATTGGGTGCTTTGCTTTGCTCTAATTGCATTCGTGCCAACAGCTTTGGAGCGCGGGGTACTTACCCTATGAACGTGTACTGAGGAGGGGCTTGCTTAGATCTCCCCAGGATTCGGATATCGCAGATCGCTGCCTCTGTAGAATCTCGAGGGATGAATTTAATGCACAGCCTCTTCTTTCTGAAAGCTATTTCTTCTGCAAAAACAACCCAGAATACAGGGTGGGTTTTATGCAAGATTAGAGTATAAATGTTATTTATAGACTCTCCAGATATTAGGCAGATAATTATGGCAGAACTGGTGCCAAAGAACAGACATATATCAACAAACCAGTCAGTGCAGTGCCATTCAGTGAGGATTGTTCTGTCAGGAGATGTGTTATTGGCACTGCAATAACCAGATCTCCTCCTGCCTGCTGCAGAGATCAGCTCCCACGTGTGCCCCGGTGCTGCCCCACAGCACAGAACAGCAGAGGACTCTGCCAGTTCCGCATGCCTCTCGCACTCCCTTGCTCTTTCCCAGGTAATGTTTGCCTTGCTGGCCTGGACAGCCATATCTAAACATTCCTCCCACAAGCACTGCCTCTAGGAATGTACCTGGAATCTTCTGATACAACCAGTCAGTTCATTCTGCTACGTGCTTCCAACCAGCTACTTCCAACCCACTGTGAGGAGGAGCAGGCAGAGCCTGCCGTGCAGAGAGGTTGAGTGTAAGAGCTGTCCGTCCAAATCTCACACATCCCAAGTGTTAGTGACATCTCCTGATCAAGTCAGCAGGCACAGAAATTATACTCCCAGCATGTTTGCCCTGGTTCTTTGTAAGGACAAACCAGATTCACAAGGCAGTAACTGCCAGGACCTCCCACAAGGCAGCTGTGCTGCTCTGACCTGTGCTCTGGGTGGATGAACGCACTGCACAGCCCTTTCTGCTATGTGTCACAGAGCAATTCCACTTATTTCCATGTTATCCATCACAAAAAACTCAAGCCCATCAGAGTTAAGGCTTATCCATATAAAGAATTCACAGACCTTCAGGCTGTTTACCAGCATGCAGACACAATCCACAGCCAGCTCTGGTGCTGTCTGTGACCACAGCTGGCACTGGCACACAGACACGGATTTGGAGAACAATGCTCCATCTCATCCTAAGGAGGCTCAGGGTGAGCCAGGTGAGGTTCCTGTTTGGATGCAGGCACTTGGAAAGCAGGACAGAAGTCTACTAATATACTGAAAATCTAAAGAGCAGATGCTGAATGAAAATCTAGAAACAACGAGCAACTACAAACAAGTGCCTGCAAAATAAAAACCCTTCATCTTAATATGAATAAATACCTTCCAACTTAAAAGATGCTGTCACTTCAACAGATGGTAAGCAGCCCTGCCTCCACAGGCTCCTCCTGTTTCGTAATCCGCACCTTGGGAAACAGCAATGCATCCCAGCCTCTGGAATGTGCTGCTGCACTAGCACCAATAACCTACAGACAGTGTGAGGTGTGCCAATAGAGCAGCTGTGCATGCAGCTTGCAGTTACAGTGCTGTTTTTAGAGATGGTAAATACCTGCATCCCTGAAGTCTAGTCTTCTCCTGCTTTGAAAAAGTAGGGCTTCTGTTTGAAGCACCTAAAACTGATTTTAGGAGTCTAGGATTTAAATCCTAAAGGCTTCCTGAAAATCTTCTCAGGAAGTACTAAGGAGTACTGTATTACATGTACTAACTGCGAGTCAGCTGCCACTTAGAGAGGAGCACAGAGACACCTGTAACCACAAATCTAACTCTGAACACAATCAGTGCCTCCTATTTGACTTTATCTGCAAGTACAAAGCTGACTATTTGCTTTTGTCTATGTTCTCTTTCACACCACTTCCTTAGTGCAGGCAGTGCCTCTGCTTTAAGGCTGTCACAGTTACAACCCAATGCATTTCAAATTAATGACAAAGCCCCCTTCCACCTTTCCACCAGGACTGTCACAGGAATTGAAGCAGCACACAGTAAGGTCCAGCACTACCAAGGGTGAGCAGGATAAGCCAACTATTCTACCTCATACCACACATGCCCAAGAATTTTCTAGAAGCAGAGGGTGACCTGAGGGAATGGTCTTCAGAGCCTTTCACTTCCAGGCCACAGGTTCCAATCAGAACCAGATCACAGTGACTGAAAACCCATCCTCACGTGCTGCAGCCCCAGATGAATGACTCCCTGCAAAGCAGGTTCATGTAACCCTTTTCTGCTCGTTCCTAGGCTGGATTTCATCACTGACATGCACTGGGACCAGCCTTCTGTGATCAGCAGCTGCACACCGAGCACCAGCACCAGTCCTGCCATCCTCTCACGCTCCACTCCCATGGGGTTTGTCCCCTGGCAGCCCAACGCCCTCTGTGCCTGCTGCACAGCACAGGGCTGCCACCAGACGTGGCTCCAGCTGCTGCTGGCACGAGTCCCAGGGGAGCTGAACACACTGTTTGGGAACTGCTCGCTTAAATGCTGCAGTGAAGCAATTCTACCTTGCAGAAACGAGGATGGTATTCCCCCTGGACACCACACTTGGGCCTTGTCTCAGCAAGCACAAGCATACCTGACCCCCCCAGCCCTACGTTCATTCGCGGCGGGAGATGTACGGTGGGGGGGCACAAACCCGGCGCCACGAGCACAACCCCTTCCTTTCAGTGCATTTGTGAACATCCCCTGGCACAGCAGCTCTGCTCCTGCTAGGCCCAGTCCACCCTTCAAAATGAAAAAATAAACTCTCTCTTCCTGCCCCGGAGCCATGGGACTCTAGCAGGTGAGTGGAGACAGACAGGCAGCCCCATTAAACAGCCTGAGGAGGACAAGAAAACCAAAGGCTGTTTTATTGCAGCCCCTACCTGTGTACATGCCACCCCAGAGAGCAACAGTGCCAAGAGTGACCCTCTGCCTGGGACACAGCCCTTTTCTGCCTGACCACACAGGCACTGGCGGAGTGGGACTGAGGAATAGATGTCAACTTACGTGTATCAATGGTCTCCTGGATGGGGATGAAGCCTACAGGTAAAGTGTCCTTGATATCAATAAGCTTCATATCAACCAAGACATTGCCTAAATGACTCTTTGGAGAGAGAAAAGAAACAGTTGATTATGACAATGTCACCAAATTACACCCCAGATCTTCCCCCTGCTGGGTTATTTTATCTGACCACAACTTCAGAAATGGGAAGAATGTACCAAGCCAACCCTTGCAAGAGTCCTCTCTGCAGGAACCAAACAATGACTGACTAGGAGATACCGGACAACTTTCAACACTCAAAATTCTAACACCTCATCCACTGCTATACTTCCAGATCCTTGGAAGCACAACCACATTCTTCCCTCTGAAAGCACAGCAGTTAGAAGTACTACCTTCATCAACTCATCCACTGAGCAGGTCCCCTCAGTTCTTACACACTCTACATCTACACAGCAACATGACATTTCCGTGACAGCAACAGCAGAAAGCATTACAGGATGATGGCTTATGCACACATAGCCAAAGTTATTACATGCATTAGCTAATTAATACTGAATAGACAGGGTTCTAGCTCCAAATGCAGTGCACTCCAGAAGCACAGGCCATTTGGAATTACGAACTTCATTTGGAGTCCATAGGAATTCTGAACTCATGCCCTGTCCTATTAATCAAGGCTTGAAGAGCTCAGAGCTCAATTCAGAGTGACAGTCTCCACAATGGTTTAGAGACCAGATTTTCTTTGCAGTTTTCGATGAAACCAGCACTGCTGCCAATAATCTGGGTTCACATATGAAAGATTTTCACATTTTAGGTACTGCACAGCCTTTATAAACAGAAACACAGTACAGAACAACTAAAATTTCATCCCAAGCCATCAAACCATGTCAGTGAGTTTTACTGTTACTGGTTGCTAAGCACCTACTTTCGTTTTTATCTGGCAAGATAAATCAGACAAAACTGTACTCTCTGATTATTTCACTGAACTACTTACAAAACATTTACATTTGCAGGCTCTGAAACAAGGGGAGGTCAGGTCTGAGTTTATTTTTGGGAGGTTCTGCATTTTACGGTCAGCTCCTCACCAGCAGGGTCAGCACACCTGCAGCCCTGTCCCACCAGACACAAATGTGGCACACATTCTCTGCTCACATGAAGAGGTTGAAGCTGGGCAGCCCCCACACGCCTCTGACCCCCCATGTCCAGGGCATCTTGTAGCAAGCAGTGCTGGATGCTGCCAAGCCTGAATGTGTCAGTTAACATGGTCCTGGCACAGCAAACAGCAGACAAAGTAGTTGCTGCTGATTCATCTTTCATGTTTTATTTATTTAAGCTGTCTGTGTGTTACATCAGTGGCAACTTTCTGCTGAACCACTGATCACTCCTCCATCAGCAGCAGACAGGTAGGAGAGGTGCCTCCAATGAGTTTGTTAGCTGCTGGAACCCTGGGAGTCAGCTCTGCCACGTGCACAGGGGAGCAGGGGACAAAGCCCCCCCATTTGTGAGACCCACCATCCAGGGCCTCCCCACACTCAGACACAGCAACGTCCTTATAATGGTCAGATACTGTAAACTGTTGAGAATGATGATTCTGCTAAACAGGCACTGCAGACTGACTCTGCTCTAACCCAGATATCCGAAGTGCATTAACTCTCCTAACTACAACATGCTCTTCAGGAGAAGAGAGTTCCCAGTGTTTTGCTAAACACAAAAGAAACCCCTGAATGGTAAAACTCCCAACCAAAGTGCAGCAACACATCAGCATCCGGGGGAGAGAGAGGAGCCTCTCACTCCCTTCCTCCCAGATGAGGGAACTGAGGCCTCTCAGCCCTCAGATGCTCCCAACAGGGAAGCGCATCATATATTCCACGTGGCCAAGAGGACTGAGGGAAGGGGAAGCTTTTGCTTTAATTCATGCCTCATCAATATGAAGAAGGTAGTCCCAAACCATGCTGAGCCCAGGGTTCCTGCCAAAAGTCCAACAGGCACCAGCTGAGGGTATTTACACTGCCAGCAGCTGCTACTGTCCTGTAATTATTTCTGACAACTTCACATTTCAGGTAGCCACAGATAAACCTAATGTTCAAATCACACAAACCTATTTAATAGCCTCCCTGCCTATTCCAGGGCTACTATTCCTGCAACTGCACATACTCTGGGATGAAAAGCACAATTACTGTCCATCCACCCCAGGAAGTGGTATTTCCCATGGCTCTGGAGCTTTACTTTAATATAGAGGCAGGCAGGGAAGCGGATAGAATAAAGGTCAAATGCTGGGAACTGGCAATCCCCAGCTCTCCTGCCAGGACCCGTGAGCAGCCCCTGAAGCTGCCATCACTTTTCTGTTCCCGTCATGGTGAAAGCACAAGTACAAAATGGTACTTCCAGACCCTGCCAACTGAGTCGCCGTGAATATCCAAAGCGCGACCAAAAGCAGGATTACCCACTAGATGGAGTGCATTCATTGCAGAAGTCAACAGTTCCTCCAGAAAAAAGAAAGTTTTCACAGTAGCCTCAACCAAAACCACAGCAGAATGCATGAAGCTCTTGCTGCACAGTCTCCTCTCCTCGACAGAAAGTGTGGGCAGAAAACTGCCGCTAATCAGGAAGTAACTTATACTTAATAGTCAGACCAAATTACAAGAATGTGGTAGCATATGCACAATGTGGGCACATTTTCAAGAATCAGCACCAAAGCCAACAAAGACACCAAGCTAATCCTGCAATAAAATATCAGTGATGCCCCTGGATTCAGAAACAAGTATTTCCTTCACGAACACTACCTGCATTGTTTGTTTCTTGAGGAATTTGGGTTAGAAATCAATCAGGACCATGAGTGTGCAGCACCCATTGCTGCAGCAGGAAACAAGTGTGAGAGGCTGCTGAAATGCAAACGTTCCCTTTTCTGCTTTTATTGCAGAAGATTTTGTCAGCAATTTCTTTCCACGAGAAACACAGACAGGCAAATATCCTGCCATTGCAGTTTGCCTCCTTACTCACCCGAACTCAGCGAAACGCCTGCTTGAATTATAATTGGCTCCATAAAATGAATCATCTTATGGGTAAGAGCATACCAGGCACAGATGCAAATCATGCAGACACTCAGCAAACGGACTTACATTTTCTTTTGAAAATGATCTGGTGAAGCACAGGTACCGTGTGACCTTGGATTTAAATAAGCCATCTTTCCACAGGTCAGCATCCAAGCCATCTGCTGTTTGTGCAACCTGCAAAGAAGAGACAGAGGGAGAGAGGAGACATGTGAGCCAAGATAAAGTTAATACATGTGCAGTACTTCTTCCTCAGACCTCTCCTAATTAACAGCAGCCCAAACTTTCACAGCATCTCATTAGTTTCTTCACAAGGTGCAGTGCAAAGAACTTTCAAGAGGAGGTATAAAAAGAAGTTCTAAAAATGCTGTCTCTCAGGAGACCCTTGACTAAAGATGCTCTGACAAAGGCTACTCTAATGAGGAAACTGCAACTTCGGTTACAGTCTCCAAACAATAGTTTGGAAAAGTCAGCACATCGAGGCATTCATTACCACCCTACACGCAAGGGCACCCCGGGCATGCTGGGAGGGTCCGTGAAGACAGAGCACAGAAACTGACCCATCTTGGGACTATTTTCATGGAAAGCCATCAAGGAATTCTGGCTCTCAGGTCAAAAAGCTGCTTCCAGCAGGTGTGGAAATCCCTGGTGACCGGTGGATTTTAGCAGCAGAGCTGCATGCAAGGACACACCCTGAAAATGTCCCTTTCCAATGCAACCCCACATCCAGCCGAATTGATGGCACACGATGGTGGTGGGTAAGGAAACAGACCCTGGACCCCCCCCCAGAACACATGCATGTTAAGCATGATGTGCAGGAGAAAATCTCACTTCAAGCTGATTCAAGGAGTGGGCAGGAGGCAGCACCATGTACTGGGGAAGGGCTCTTCTCTCAGCAGCTGAGCACTCACCACGCACTGAGCAAGCTGGTAAGAGCCCTGGCCCCAAAACATTTGTTGTTGAGCAAGAGAGGAGGCAAGAAGGCAAACACAAGGAGAAGGGCAGCAGAAACAAGATTACCCCATCAGACTAACACCAGCTGACGTCTCCAACAGGAGACTCCAGCGCAGCCTGAAGCTCCACAGCAGCACAGCTGAACTTCTGCCTAATGCCTCTCAGATGGGACAAACTGCTCCACTGCAGTTCTTGTGAGCCTAATCACACCGAGCGAGCCCTTGGCCCCAGAGCAGCCTGATAACAAAGAGCTGACACTTGTCACTATTTGCACCCGTGTTTAGTTGAGCTGAGACTGTGCAGGGCGCAGGAAGCAAAAGCTGTGTGCTGACAAGGCCTCCGATTATCCCGAGTGCAGCAGGGAGACAAGTGTTTATGGTCTGATCAAAGCAGCAAAGTGCACCGACTGCTCCCCGAATTTTGGCAACTGCTGTTCACAAGCCCCAGCTCAGCTCGAACCATTGTACAACACACACAGCTTTTGTGCTCGGGCCTCTGCAAAGAGATATGCCTGATTTTTAAACAGCCACATTTTAGAATAGGATTTTGGTGAATTTTTTTGCTTATTTCAATTCCTTGCATTCAAATCTTTCCTGAACTGCTAGTTTAGGAATATGTAAAATCCACATGCATCTCCCTCCCCAGTTGGTAAGTCAGTCCTGGCGAAAAGATACTCAGGAAACAGTCTGCTTGGGAAAACTGCTGGCATATAGGGATGGTCAGCTTGAACTGCAGACCTTGCGAGAAACAGTTAGAAAGACAAGACTAAGATTTCATCACTTTCTTAATCGACATGGTTCAAGTTTTGTGCTAGCCAGCTATGTTAACATGCCCAAAAATCAACAAGCAGCAACACACATCCAACTGCAAAACTGGTGCTACAACTTGCTATCAAATGCCCTTTTTATCTAACCTCTGAAAGCTTAAGGAACTTCACTTACAAAAATACCGCATTTTTGAGGTTGAGGTACATCACTTCAGTTGGTATCATCTTCTCTACCACTCACTGACAGGGCACAGCTGCATCACAGCCGAGGCATCCGAAGGGCCCCCGCGCTGGCACTGCTGCCCCTCTGGAGGGAGGCCTGGCACTGTCACAGTCCAGCCTAACAAGGAAAACACCTCCAAACCTCCAATCAGACCCTTTTTTATGAAAAGCCCTGCCATTCTAATATCTAATACAATTCCAATTAAATCTAATATAATATAATTCTAAATATCTAATTCTAGTTGCCGAACTGCAACAGTTGCAGGCAACATCCTCAGCAACGCACCCTGAGTGCTCTGCTCTTCCTTCACATCATCCTGCTGAAGACTTTTTCCAAGCCTGGAGAATGTAAGCATGAATGAACTTGTCAGAAAACTCATGGGGAAAGAAAACAGAGCAATATAAACAGGAAACTTCTTGCATCACCTGCTGGGCTCCTGCAAGCAAAGGAGAAGTCTCAGCAGCTCTCAAAGCAGAGCCATGCCTAATCTGCATGCCCTCAGGACAGGAGCCAAGTGGGAGAGGCTGCAGCAGACCTGGCCAGCAGGACAAGCACTCTGCAGCCCCAGCTTGCCCAGTCCTTCCTTGGCTGAGAGGCGAGGAACGTGCGAGACAGAGGATACGGCACCTGGCACTGAGCACGCAGCACCCCAGGCACAAGAAATGGTCCTCCTCCTGAAGCCAGGGGAAGACACTCCTCACCCATGTGCTACAAACAGCGGACTTGACAGTGACATGCAGTAAGGAAGTGACAGCCCTGTAAGTACAGGGTGATCTACCTGCTGCACAGCAGTCAGAATGGGGCTACTGCTACCACAGTCAGCTCTTTGGCAAGCAGGGCCTTTAAACCTCCTGCCCCACAGGGTGATCTGCCCCTCTGGCAGAGTCAGGGCTGTTCCTGCTGGGTGAGCAGCTCGCTCGGGCGCTGCCCCAGAGCAAACCCCACCGCAGAACTGGTGTTCAGCCTGCAGCAAAGAACATGGCTGCACGGGAACCACACCTCTCTCCTATCCCAGGCTCCTGCCTCCCACTTGTCCTCCCCACCCAGACACTCAGTATTGCCAGTTTGGTTGGATTTTCAGGAATCTAAGTTCAGACACACTCTGTATATTTTGGCAAAATCAAGTCTTTGGTGCTTCAGCTGTGAAAGGCCTGGCCAGTCATTACAAGTGCCAGTAGTGGATTTGTTTTCTAAGGAGACACAAAGGCAATAGAGATTATGGACTAACTAAAGAACTACAGAGGAAAAAAGAGCTCTGGCCCATTTGCCAAGACAACCCCCTAGGCACTGCTGCCTGCCAGCTCCAGATGGGCAGCAGGCCGAGCCCTGGGGCTCCATGTGAACCTGGGAAATGGACCTGGACATCTCTAGGCATTTGATTTACACCTGGGATGAAGCACCTATGCTCCTGGAGATTTCTTTTAAAGAGAACGAAAGGGGAAAGGATGTTCATTGGAGAAGGATACAAATGGAAGGGGAACTGGTAAAGCCTATAAATAACATTGGTATCTCAGGAAGAGCTGGTTACTTCACTACAAAACTTGAAACCATCAGTGAAACTACATGAGGAAATACTTTCCCATGCAACTCTGAATCCACCTGTAGAACTGAATGCTGCAGGAAGCTGTAGTGACACACAAAGCCACTGGAACCCTAACGGGACTACAACATCCCAAGAAACACTGCTGTTAATGCTTCCCAAAAGATGAGAGTGGTTCTCCTCTCCAGGGTGCAGTGTGCACCTCTGACTATGAGGGCTTCAAGGAGCACGCTTCTGGGATGCAGCTGTCACAGCTGCCTTCCTCAAGGCTTTACAGCAATCAGCTGTCAGTGTCTCATTAAGGAAACGGCATATCTGCAGAAACACAGATCCCAAGGCCACCCAGGTCTGCACATCGCCCATGTCTCAGAACACAGTTTCTCTGCTGTGCTCAGCAGTGCACTTGCACACATTCGGCTTCACGCTTTCAGCTGGGCCAGACCAGGTTCCAGAGAAGTCATGGGGAAGTGGCAACCTGGCATACCACACACTGCTCCAGTGCACTGACTCACAGACAAGCCACCCTCACGAACACCCAGGCAAGAGCAGGACAGTCCTGCCTGCCACTGTCCCCTGTCACATCAGCGTGGCACCCAGCACGGCCCCTTGACAGCGGGTGCTGCACAGGAGACAGGACACCAAGGGCGGCTGGCAGCACCCAGGCACACTGCAGGGCTGATGTGGCTGGCGCGTGGCAGCCGTGCTCGGGGAAGGACAGCAGACAGCAGGCACTGCCCCTCGGCTGCTCCAAGGGCAGACAGTGCTCCTTGTGAACAGACAGTGAGGCAGCAGAACCAGAGCACAGGCAGCTCCTCACTGTGCCTGGGAGAGAGCGACCCACATTCACCAGCATTACACCACCACCATAATTGGATTAAGCCACAGGAAGACTCTTTTATCACGTTTAGTTTAAACTGCGCTAGCACTGCAACTCCCCATTAAGCCACAGACAGGCTATCTGGGGTGAGTGCTCTCTCTGCCCAGCCATTTAGGCAAAATGCAATTCTGTTATCACGAGTCTCACACTGTCCCGTGCTTCTTTATCAGGGCAAGCAGCTAATTACACAGCCTGGCTCACACAGGTAATGAGCACTTGGAAAAACACAGTAAATGTAAAAACCTCCCAGGTCTTTAAGAAGCCTTTTCACAATTCCCCCCCCTTGTGTCCTTACTTCAGCCTGATCCATTTTACTTCTTCACTGTAAACAAGGTATGCAATCATCCAGAGCTGAAGAAGTGTGAGCAAAGCCTCAAGTCAGCTGGCTTCCACTCCCACCACACAAGCTGTGTGGCTCTGGAAACCCAATGCTGTGGTGTACCACAGTTGGAGCAGGACACACAGAAAGGGGAGCAGATGAACTACAGGCCAAATCTTTCTCTGTAGAGCACTGCAAGGTCAGTATTTTGTATTTCACAGTTTGGGACACTAATCTATGACTAATCCAAGGAACAAGCAGCTGTTGAACAGTGACCTCCCTTTATCTACACACACATTCATCTCTGCTGTATCCAGCTGCCTTTTCCTGCTGCCAGTCTCCTGCCAAACCTTAGAGGTTTGCATTCTGCCCATCAAAATCATCCTTGCAATTTCAGCTTGTTGCAAAACTCTTTGATTCCCATTCTGGAGCTTCTCATCATCATTGTGCAGTGCTGGTATGTGGGATTAAACAGCTGATGAGGGATCCATTTATTTAGAGATATAATTTGTACAATACTTAGGACTCCTTCAGGATGAATGTTACTAGGATTATTAAATTTGCTTGCCACAGTGGTCAGCTATTTCTGTAAACCCCTCCTCCAGAAAATTAAGCTCCTCTGGAGTGGCAAAGATGAAGTGGCACATTTGCACCCACAACCCCCTGCTGAAGGAAAGCACTAAGTGCTGTGGGCTGAAAGATGGGCAGCTGGCTACCAAATGACTTCTCACAGCTCAGTTTGAAGGCAAGTTCTCTGGAACTTGCTGTTCCCAACAAAATAAAGCCACATTAGTGCAGAAACAAAGCATTAGCTGCAGCAGCAGCTCAAACAGCTCTACTTACTACATCATATCCAGTCGGTGCTCGGCTCCGGGATGCGACCACACCAACGCCTGTGATGGGATCCATCGGCTGGTCGGGCAAGGCATCGGTGAGGTCTCGCACCTCAGGCATCATGGAGTGATCCTGGAAGAAAGGAGCAGAATTAAAGGCTGCTGGGCAGCACACCCCAGCAGAAGCCAGAGAACCAAGAGCACACATGCATGCCACAGTGCCTGTGCTGACACACCACAGACGGCCAAGGTAAACACAGGATTAGGCCAGACACACCTTCTGCACTTTCATTTGCTTTTGATAAGAGTGCAAACTTGTGCAATGCCAAATAGGTTTGGAATTTGGGCTGGCAGCCTCTGAGACTTATTTTGTTGCTTCCGTGGGCTGGTCTCCATCTAGCAACGACAGGAAAACGAAAGCTCAACCCCTTCCCTCCCAAAAAGAGAACAAATTTCATCCCCAAGTCAGGCTGGTTGAAGCAGCTCTGTCATTTTAAACAGCAAGAAATCTGCTCCTAATGGCTTTAGAGGGAGGTTCCCCATTCACTGTGGGTGTTAAGACATGCTGGGGCTCCCCCATGAGTCTTCAGTCCCATCACACCCCCCTCAGCCAGACCGTTTTCAAGGAGCAGCACAGATGTCTCTGGCGCTGGATGCAGAACCGCACTGGCTGCAGGGAGCCTCAACACCAGGGAGCACAGAGGAAGCACAGGGTGGGCTGGTGCAAAGCAGAGAGGCCTTGAGGAGGCCCGAGCATCTTCCAGAAGAGACACATCACCAAGAACATCAGGGGAGGGAGATAGGCAAAAGGGACAGAAGCAGGTAAGACCAACTAATTTCGGAGGGATGCTGCTGCAGGAAGCAGGAGGAGAGGACAAGAAAGGGGCTGAAACAACTGAGGTGGAGGATGGGGAGAGGTGTCACTGCCTCAGCATGTGGTCTCCTGCAGAGGCAGCCAGTTAAAGCAAGTCTTCTCTGGCTTTCAGCAGGCAGGAATGCCCCAGGAAACCGCCCCCCACACACCCCAAGACAAAAGGGCAAGTGCTTTGTGTAAACAAGCATCACTGCTGCACAGCCAGGCAAGCCGTGAACCAGAGCTGCCTAATTCAATTCCCTCCTCAGAGCAATCAAACCCCAGCATTTCTAGGCCATTTAGACGGCTGGTTACTTACTGCTTCTAGAAAAGGCAGAGGTGAGTACTGGTGCCAGTGGGACCTGGGTTTACACTTCACAATGCCCAGTCTGAACAAACATCGTGCTGCAGGCAATAAAAGAGAGCAAGTCTGGGCCCTATGTAAATAATAATAATGTCACATGAACAGCCAGACCACTTGAGCAGTCCAAAACAACAGATGCTAGTGACCAGTAATGGCACAGACACCATTGCTGATGAACCAAACAGAGGAGAGAGCTCTGCTTTGGCACCGGGACACGCATCCAGCACACACAGAGCAAAGTGAATCCTCTTCACTCCCAAAGCAGCTCAAACCTTCAAAGCATGATGGTAAGCACAGCCTGAGCCACAGGGGCTCGCCCTCCTCTCCCAGCAGGCTCCCCGTCCTCAGAGTGGGCGAAGAGCACGGGACCCTGCTGCAGGAACACTGGAGGCACCAGCACAGCCACGACAGACCCCGCGCCACTGCCTGCGCCACGCCACAGCTCACCCGGGTGCCTCGCAAATAATGCAGAACCCCAAACATACAGCATGGAACAAACATAATGTGAATTTAACAAAGAGCTTACAATCTGTTCTTCACGAACGTTCTCTGAAACTTTTTCAAGTCACTCTCAACAGTGTGGTGACTTGTTACTACCCATTGGGAGGAGCTGGAAGATAATGAATGCTGACATAAGCTTCTCTTAGGCCATTCTGAACTGAAATCCAGGTAAATTATGGTATTGCCCAGCGTGTTAAGAACACCACACGGCAGGTTCCAACACAGCTGCAGCTGCACTGTGGGGAAGCAGATCTGCTCACACGGTGCCAGCAGCCTCCACCAAATGTGCCCTCGTGAAGTGCCTGCTGCTGAACACTGCCCAGGTCCCGTCTCACCATGCTGGGGCCTGCTGTGGGGAGGGCCAGCTGCCCCGGCAGGAACTGGAGCAGCTGCCAGGTCAGCCTGGGAAAGGCTGAGGACAAGGAGGTCCCAGGCACCAGACGGGGGGAAGGTGGGTGCTCCAACCCACAGCGTGGTGCCGCAGAGCAGTCCCCCTCAGCCCACCAGCACCCCGTCCTCAGCGAAGGAAGAAGGGCACCTTTGTGGGAGCCACTTGCAGCCCTGCTCGGCACAGGAGGGGGAGGGGGACAGCATCAATCCTCACTTTGTGCTGGCTCACACAAAGCCCCTCTATGGCAGCAGCACTGGGCGTGGGGCTTTCCGCCTCGCCGTGGTGGATGCCACGGGGCAACACGGCACAGCACCGGCGTAGGGCCCCAAGCAGCACCTCCTGCAGCAAGGGCCACCAAGCTCCGTGCCAGCGAGCCCAGTACCTTCCCCTGCCCCGTGCCTGCAGCCGACAGGGATGGCAGGCACAGCACCTGCCCAGGGAGTGAACCTGCTGGGGCCACTGCAGCATGGCCAGGCCCTGCCACACCAGGCCAGTCACGCTGGGCAGCTTCCTGCTGTACGAGTGGCACTGAGGATGCATCCAGAACAGACATGGAGCAGCAGCAGTCTGTTTGCACACTGGGATAAATGTTTTTGTGAACTCCGCACAGGTCAGAGGGGAGTCTCTAGCTCGGCAATCACACAGACCATTAGTTACACTGCACTTCTTCCCAAGGGTGTCAACAAAGTTTGGTTTCTTTTCCATTGCACCTTTTAACTTAAAAATGAAAAAAACAAACAGTGAAAGAGGAGATTAAATTAAGGAGCAGGATTCTATAAATAGCCATATTAGGTAGCTTGTTATTTTAATTCTCTTTAGCAATGTGAGTTTGACCTGCACGCTCACCTACCATCACAGTGGCCGAGCACTCAGCCCAGGATATGGCCCGTCAGCATCCTGCAGTAAGCTGCCTGTGCCAAACTACTCACTGCAGGGTTATTCTGGGAACAGGCCAAACAATGAGAAGAACATTTTTCCCATTAGTTGGGAGCATGCTCTCTGGAAGTCGTTCTCAGCTGTGGGGCCACATCCAGTCCCCAGCACACCCCAGCAGCCAAGGGAAGCCGGATGTGAGCTCTGGGGCAGGAAGAAGTTTCAGGACACTGTGGGGCCGCCCAGACAAAGCCAGTGGGGAAAGAATGTGTCTCTAACAGAAAAAGTCCCCATGCATCCTGCCAGCACCAGCCCCAAGCAGCAGAGCAGGGTGGGATGGTTGAAGGACGAGATGGACAGGATGCACTCTCGGACAAGCAGCCACCATGCTGCTGGCTCTATCCCGAATGCTGCCCAACCCTCAAACCAGACATGCCTCAAGGCAGGAGGCGCAGTGTCCCAGAGATCTTGATGCCCAGCTGCAGCAGAGGTCTTCTGGGACCACCAGTTTCTGGCACGGCCTTCTTCCCACAGCCCATGCCCACAGTCACACACACCTCCCCTTCTGCCCGCACTCCCAAGTTTGTCTGTTTAGATCCTTTTTGCTTGTTCTCTCCCATTTCCTTTGTAGCTCATCCGCCTTTATTAGTTTATCCTAGGCATACTTTTCTGCTGGCTCCACTGAGGTGACTGACCACACACACTGCTGGGCTCTGGCTGGGACATATATACAGCAGAAGAACCCACTTTCAGAAATGAATGCATTATTGTAATTTCTAGACCATTTTTTGCTCTCAGTACTCCTTTTCAACAAGTTCAAGAGCTGGTGAGTACATGACCAGATCAGGCCTTGCAATGTATTTGCCACAGAAACATCATGCTGCCAGCAAAGCGGGTCAAGCTCTGAAGTTAAATAGCCAGGGACATGGAGGGAGAATGGTCTTATTGTTTCTTCCTCCAGCTACAAGCCCTGCACTTTGACACTGGCTTGCTCTTCCCACAAGCAGAAAAGTATGAGCTAAGGCAAAACTGGAAAAAAAATATCAACTACCTCACTGAGTGCCTGCAGTCTGTGGGAAATAGTCCCATAAACCAAGGCAGACACGCTGCTCAAAGCCTCGTCCGCCTGCTCAGCCTGTCACTCCATCCCTTTACGAAGGCAGGCAGCACTCCTGGCACAATGTGTGCTGCTTCGGAGCCACCCTGCTGCACTCCTACGCACGCCTGCGCTCCCACCGCGTCCGGGAACCGGACACGGCCCCAGCCAACTTTCTATTTCTGTTCATGGAATAGGACATAGTTTCAATCAGAAAAACAGGAGCCTGCAGTGGCAATCAGCATCAGGGCCTTGGAGGCCACCATCACAAACAGGAAGAATTTCAGTGTCACATTTCACCCCCATCGAAGGCATGTCTGGAATCACCCCTGCACACAGGCTCCCATAGGAGACCGTTGCCCTGCACCAGCTGCAGAATCCACACTTTGTGACTGAATGGTATGGAAACAGGAACTTAAGCGACAGAATGAGCAAAATTGAGACCTTATATTGCTTCACAGCACTTCTAACTAGGGACACACGTTTCTGAAGAGTGTCCGGTTTCAAACCAAAATAGGTTTCCAAACACAGATGACCTGGCAACAGGGCAGCAAAACTGAAATGAAATTCACTTCAGTTATTTCTATCTTGGCAGAGGTATGAACGGGTCCTTGGGGGCTACCAGTACCCTTGAGCCTGGGATTTGCTTTGTCAGAGAAGCACATGCTACAAGAGTGAGACGTTGTCTGCTTTATTTCACACCTCCAGAAGCTCAAGATATGCCTTCGTCTAGTAGGGAAGGCCATCTCAGCTAAAAATTATAGGGATGACACTTCCAACCTGCCACACAACACACAGGCTCCCTAAAGGATAGATGAGCACATTCTCACTCAGTTAAAATAAAACACAAAATGGAGAAACCCAAGCTTTAGCCTGAGCAGTTACACACCTGCTGACACCCAGCCTGTCTGGTTTCAGTGTTACTGTGACCAAGCTGAGAATGCCCCAGCTCTAGGAACATGCAGAGAACACCGAAGCTTGGTGTTTGGTGTTCTTGGACCGTTGAAAATCTCTCCAGAAACCTCAGAGAAAGCTTGCAAGCCTCGGTGATGCAAGGCGCGAATACTTAAAGACACAGGCAACTCTGTGTCGCTGCCCTGGCCCGGCTGTAAGAAGTCAGCCAGTGTCACACCTCCAGCCATGCACTAAGCACAGGTGAAAAACGGCAGTCAGGTAGGCCCATGCTACCAATGCAGCAAAAGACCACACGAAACAGAAGGAGTTTTGTTATTTTCTCTAACCGACACCAAGAAGAATTTACAGTAAATTCCAGAGCAGGTCAAGGTCACTGGGGCTGGTCCCCGAGGGCCGTTCCTGCAGCTACCCCAGCCTCGGAGGAGCCGCCGGGTCTCACGGAGGCCACCGGGGCACTCCAACCCGGGCCCAGCCGCGAGGAGCCCGCGACGCCCGGCCCCGGCGGCCCCGGCGGCCCCGGCGGCCCCGGCGGCCCCGGCAGCCCCGGCGGCCCCGGCGGCCCCGGCAGCCCCGGCGGCCCCGGCGGCCCCGGCCCGCGGCGCTCCCGCCGCCGCCCCGGGGGCTCAGCCCGCCCGCCTCGCCCGGCGCCGCGGCCGTGTGAGCGCCGCCGCCGCTCCTCCCGCCGCGCCGCGCCGCGCCGGCCCCGCCGGGCCGATCGCAGGAGCCGCGAGAGCCCGCCGGGCCCGGGCCGGCAGCGGGGCCGCGGCGGGTGCAGGGACACTTAACTGTTGCCCGTGCGGCGGGCGGCGGGTCGCGGCTCCCCCGGCGCAGGCAGAAGCAGCTCCTCATCGCCCGGCGGAGCCGGCGCGGCGCGGCCCGGCGGGAGGAGCGGCGGCGGGGGAGCGGCCTGCGGGCCCGGGCGGAGCGGCGCGGGGCGGGGAGCGGCGGGGAGCGGAGCGGAGCGGACGGCGGGCAGGCCTCGGGACGGCCCCGGGCCCGGGGCTCACGGCGGGGCTCGGGCTCCCGCCGCCGCCGCTCCGCGCGCACCGCGGCCGGACCGCGGCGCGCAGGGCCCAGATCCCGCCCCGCCCGGCCCGGCCCCTGCGCCGCCCCGCGACCCCCGCCCCGAGCCCCGCGGTCCGGCCCGTCCCACGGGACACTCACCACGGCTGCCGCGCAGCGCTGCCTCCTGCCGCTCCGCCCGGCCCGGCCCGGCCCCGCCCGCGCCCCGGGCAGCGGGGCTCGGCCCCGTCACGGCCCCGCAGGGCCGGGGGCGACACCTCGCGAAAACCTCCCTTCCCCGGGAACAGGGCGATGCCCGGCCGAGCTCCCCAGCATGCTCCGAACAGCCCCCCCGGCCCCAGAGCAGACGGGAGGTGCCAGGTGGAAATGGCTGAATAGTTGTGATTTGGTCAATGTAACCTCCTTCTTCCTTCTGAAACAGGCTGCATCCAGAAGATGGGCAGCAGCTGCTGTGGGCTGAGGAAGGGCAAATGGTGTCAAACAAGCTGGTTATCAAAGTCCCTGGGGTTGGGGGGATGAGCGGTTTCAGGAGCTACCTTGAATTCGTTATTTGATGCTCTGTCTCACCATGGCCTGAAAAACACATTAAACAGATACGGTCCAAAGTGGCCAGGGTTTGCCTGGCCGGGTGACCAGCAGCCTTGGGGTCCACTCACAGCACGAAAGACATCCCGAATGGAGGGTCTGCAAAGGTCTGGTTCTGCTCAACCTTATCACATGCCAGGGTTGAAAGTGACAATGCCCTCATTGAATTAGCAGATGATGTGAATTGCAGCATATCGTGGGACAGGAGCATGGTTCATAGCCATCATTACATGAACCGATCCTGCAGCTGTCCTGCACTGGATTTTGAGCACCTTATCTGAAGCAAAGTCAACAACAATCGTCTGGAGAGCAGCAAGATGGGTGTAGGGGCTGACATCAGTAGCCTTTGGTGCAAGACAGAGAGTTGGAGCTGCTAATCCAAAGCAGAATAATAAAATCCTGGGGTGAAGAATGAAATAAGAGAGAGAAGGAAACATGTTGATGTGTATGTGAATTAAAGAGAAGGGCAGAAACCTCTTCCCCTTTGTGAGAGGCTGAGAAGTGATGTGTGTGAAGTGCAGCAAGAGATTCTGTGAAGGTGAAAAACTACAATACCAAAGGGTTAAGAACAGCTTGGAGAATTTTTGTTACTGGTCAAGTCGAAAGCCCTCCCAAAAGCTCTTATCAGACATTATTCATTCCCTTGGAGCTGATGGTCTCCCCCGATCCTTTATAGAGCTGGTTTACTCGATTTTCCATGATGCCAGGGTTTTCTTTGTGTGGGGAGCCTGGCCTTTGTGATTTAGAAGAGAAGGATCTCACTCAGACACCCAGATTTCCTCCCGTTGACAAAATCAGGTACCACGTGGCAGGGTGGTGCATTTGTCAGAGGGTCCATCTCTATGGTCACACGATGTTTCCTTGACTGATATTCTGCCTTTAACTAAAATACTAATTCCCCTTTTTTTTCCCCCTCTCCCATTGTCTTTTTGCTTGATTTGGCCATCTTTTGAGGAGGTCTGTTCAGCTTGTTCTTTTCTCACCTGGATAATGGTTTGTGTCTTCCGTCCTATTTGTACTGTCTCTACACTGCTTTAGCAAATCTGAGCCGAGCAGGAGTGGTTGAGCCAACAGCCCTTCTCTTTCCTTTTGTGGGTGTCTCCAGGTTGGTTTTGCACCTCTCTGGCTGTCTCTGGGGTAGGCAGGAGCTCGGCTGGCCAGGTGCTGATGTGCCTGCAGAGCTGAGGACCAGGGGAGCTCTCAGGTTTGATCATCAGGGCTGTTCCAGCTCCTTGCTCTTCATCCTGGTGTGGTCAGACTTACTACCAAGCAAAACACTATGAGCTTTGATTAGTCAGTGTTTGAGAGGTTTGTCTGGAAGGCAACATACACATTAGTGGTTTTGTGTTCCTGTCCATAAAGCAAACAACTGAAACTGGTGTCCTGCTTCATCCTGGACACAACCCTGGGCTGGGACCAAACCTTTCTCCTGTCCTGACTGGTGCTTCTCTCCAGTAAAGCATTTCAGGCTGGTGCTTGTTGAACCATGGTAATAACTGAGTGTTTGGAACAGCAGCTCCATTCCCTCCCTGTCTGACCAAGGCTCTCTGGCTCCTAGTGAGTACAACCCTGATGACTGTTAGTGGCTTCTGCATCCAAAGATTAAAAAAAAATATATATTTTGAGCGATAAGGAATACAATGCATTTTTTTGATTTGGAGAGTAATTTAGAGAGAAGAAAAGATGATGCCTGGTGGAAATGAGAAATATATGTCCCATACATAATATATGCCCCAAATGTCCTATTACAAATACAAGAAGATTTCCTGAACTGGAGAAGTTGTTACCCATTACAGTGTGCTAATGCTCCCCCACGGAGATGCTGATACTGAGAGAGTCTTTAGTGTAATAATATTAAAAATCCGAGAGTTTCAATAAGATACTCCCTGCTACCACGGTGGTAGGAAATGAATTGATTCCAAAGGAAGACTCTAATTGCTGCTTAGTATCCACAAAATATTCAAAGATTCACTGCAAGCATATATCCCAATGTGTCTGTGGCATGATCTGCAATCACATGTTTTCCAAAGAGACAGTCACTCCCAGCACGATTTAGCTGCTGCCCTCGGAGTGACTGCAGCCAGACAGCAGCACAGATCAGGGCAAGTGCTGGCACCTCTGCCCGCAGGCACCTTTAAACCTCGGCAGGTTTGGAGGCTGGGAAAAGCCCCATTGTGCTCTTCCACAGGGCACAGGGCATGGGCTCTGAATCAGCACATACTGGGTATTGGGGACATGAATCATAGCTACACTGGAGTTGGTGAATCTGTGTAAAGTTACTCAAAAGCATAAATATTTGCAAGTATAATGCTTTCCTGTGAATATTTTACATCCATATTTTTCAAGATGCATTTATTTACTCCTCTTTATTCAGAGCATGTCTTTTCTCACGCTGCAGTCCTGTACATGCTGTCCAGTTCATACCAGTGTCGTCTTTTCAGGACACCTAATAGGGGGAATTTCGGTCAGTCTTGGCTCTCATACTGGGGCTGTGGCTGAACAAACATGGCTTGCTTATCCCTGAGTGGATGGCTGCCAGAACTCAGATCCCTCAGCGTACTGTTCCAAAGAATTGTGCATGCAAGCCAGGTTTGCCAGCTGTGTGGGACGTGCTCCGTTCATGCCACCCTGCTCCGTGTGACTGCCACAGCACGGCGTGGCTGGAAGGATGGCGACTGCTGGTGCCACTCCTCAGGGCTTAATACTGGCAACAGCACTGCTTTGCACCTCACAGTGGTTTGCTGGCTGCATTTGTGGGGGTGAGGAAGGTGCCTGGGGAGCCCATCCCACAGCCATTCCAGAGGAAGCCCAGTGCTGTGGCCAGAGACCTCATTGCTGCCAGTGCTGGCTGTGGCAAGGTCCTGCCCACCACACTGCAGCTCGTACTCTCCATGGGGAAAGCCGGCGAGGACGGGGCTGTGGCTGGCCATGCAGGAGGCAGGGCCCCTGTCCTGGCATCGGCAGCCCAGAGCACCTCAGGTGAGCAGCCAAATCTGCTCCTCAGTCAAAGGCTGGACCAAGACAGGAGACAGTGGTTGATCCCCACCACCCTCTTTGCATTTCAAGCATTTCGTAATAGCAAAATCTGTCTGTTCCCAGATACCACCTCTGAAGAATAACTGTGCACAGGTTTCTACACTTTCAGCTGAGAGCAGACAAAATACAGAATCCTGCGGCTACCACAAGGACACTGGCCCAGTGCTGCTGCACATGCTACTCCCATGGGCAGCAGGAACTCCCAGCAAGCCCTGGTCAGACTTAACCACCAAAAGGGATCCCAGTTTGCAGGGGGAAACAACCTGTAAAGGATCCTGCATCCTCATCCTGCCTGTAAGCTAAAGTCCTTTAAAATCCTTTGTGCTGCAGGAATTCATCTCTCCATAGCCACATTTAGCACAGTAGTGCAATATTGCTGCACATTCCGTGTTTTCCATGCTTGCCTTTGGAGGAAAATCAGCCCAGAGTTTCATTTCATGCTGGAGTTGCTGCAGGTCATGGCTCAGCTGCTGCCTGGTTTTAATGTTTCTTGAAGGTAGGTTTAACCTGCTGCCTCTAATTTGGTGCACCAAAATACCTCTTTGCAGTAGAATTTCCCCTCTATATTTCTAGTTTACACCTTGATTATTCTAAAAAAAGTAAGGAGGTCCTAATCTCCTTTAACCCAGGCACCCACTCCGAAAGAGGTGAAGTGGTTTGGAAAAAGCAGTTTCTTGATCTATTTCCCATTAACTTTCCTATCCCATAGTTGTTACTAAGCACTAGATAAGTTGTCACATTTGTACTTCAGTTATGATGTACAGGACAGCATTATACAGCAATCCTACCAGAGATAACTGATTTATGTAGCACCCAATGGTGGCTTTTGCAAGGACAGGGTTTCAGCCCCTAAAGAGGTTCAGGGCATCCCTCACCTGAAGGTGGGACTGTCACCAGCTGCCTCCACAACAAGGGAAACAGGGCCCAAAGCATCCCATGACCTGCCAGGGTCACAGGGAGCCTCGGGCCCAGGGTGCACAGGCACTGGCACTGTTTAGTGGTATAGGGATGAAATCTGGGCTCGTGAGTCCTTTTTCAAGGCCCCACAGCCAGGACCAGCCCTGTTGTTCTATGGATACACCCTGGGACTAAGGCACAACTGCTGTTCCACCAAATGGAGGGCAGAGAGAATGCCATGCGGCTAATTACCAAGGAGAGCCACGCATCCACATCCTCAGATTATGAGTAATGGCCACAGCACGATGGAAACCTTTGCTTGAATAATTTTGAATGATGAACACATTTGAGGAAATAATGTTTTCTTTGCAGGCCTGCTCTGATGAAATGCTACTGCTTGCTTTGCTTCCTCACTCAGGGTGGGTGCTGTCCCCACAGCGCCTGGCCACCCACTGCTGCCGGTGGGGCCGAGGGAGCCAGATGGAGCAGCTTGCTGCTTACTGCCAGGCCATGGCTTTCCCTGTGGATATGCGCAGGGAAACCCATGGATGTGGCTATCAGGGTTGCAAAGCTGTTGTCCCAGGAACATGCTGGCAGCAGACAGCATTCCAATGCCAGGTGCTTGCACAAAGGAATGCCAGGGAGTCAGTTAATAGGTGACCTTTTGGCAGTGGTACTGGGAAGGTCGGCACAGTTCAACTGCTTTTGCAAGACTTTGGGTGCAGCCCTTTCTCCATTTAGCCATGCAGGACCCCAAAAACACAGCTCTGGTCTTCCAGCTCCTGAAAGCAGGGCCACAGACAGCACCCCTTGTTCCTCTTAAACCAAAAGAAGTAATTCACACACTGGTTAAACTGCAGCAGCCAGGGATTTTGCACCCCTATCCAGCCGCAAGCTGTCCCCCTGTGCAGCAGCACCAGGGAATGCCAGGGGCCCCATCCCCTCCTTCAAGAGCACACTGGCTCCCTCCATGACAATTCCCAGGCCAGCTGGCAGCTTTAGACACTGTTGCTTGGCTCCTTGGCTACTGCAGCTTGTGCATATTAGCACCCCAGCGAGCTTCCCATCCATCTGACAGGACCCGGTGTGGATAAGGATGCCAAAGTCGGTCATAACTGGACAATTACCGTATCGCTGGGAGACCAGAAAAGCTGCTGTCCCAACATCCTTAATGAAGGGTCATCGGGAGCAGCAAGACATTCCCCATTCCCCACCTGGCTGTCCCCAAACAGAAGGTCACTGACCCAAAGGCATCACAACACTCTTGGGCGAGGGCAGGAACCAGCCAGCACAATCCCACAGCAGAGCTTTGCTTTCAGGATGTGTGCGCGCACCAGTAACCCATAATGAGCTGACATTAGCCAGAGAAGGGCTCTTCCAGCTCCTTACTACCCCAGGGACACTTGTGCCAAGTGCAGCTTTCGTATGGGAAGTTTCAATGTAAATGTTTCAAAGGTGGCAATTTGTGAGAGAGAACAAAAATCTCACCTGAGTTGAGCAGGAAGGTCTGCTCACAGAGATTCTTTTTTGCTGCTACAGATCTCATTGTAGGATTCCCTACTCCCTCCATCTCTTGGTAGCTGTGCAATTTATTACACAGTTTATTAATGTATTTGTTAACTTATCTGGTATTTAATTTCTGGGCTGTTCCATGTCTCCTGTTGGTCCCACCCTCCTAGGAGGGAAGGAATCAGTGCCTTAGCCATGCCAGGAGCTTAAATGAGCTCCTGGACCCATGAAGAAGGGGTGTGGGTGGTGGGTGTATGGAGCTGGTCAGGGCCATTAGGACAATTACTGCCCTCCTTCCTGGCTGGAGCTTCCCAGAAACCCTGCACCTCCCACAGGTGTGATGGCCTGTGCCTGTTCTCAGCAGGACAGAGGCCGTTGCTGTGACAGTTCACTGAGGGAGAAACGCCTTGTCCCGTCCAGCCCCATCTATTGCTCTCTTCATCCTACAAGTGACAGTAAACACCATCCATATTACAGTGGCACTGGCAGGAAAGCTGCTGTGGGTTTGCCTCCTGCTTTATGCTTTTTAGGCAGAGGCCAGCAGCAAGAGATCAAGACCTGTTTTTTCTGTTGCTCCAGAGCCGTGTGGGCTCAATGAGCCAACAAACCCTGCGGCGCCGCGGCCGCGCTGCTTAGCGCCCGAGCAGTAAATTACTGACAGGATGCTGCGGGTGAACCTGCAGCACTCCTGACCCACATACTGGCATCGCTAAACCTGGAAGACACAAGTCTCCAAAATGTCGGATTTGCTGAAATATTCATGTTGCAAATACAGATGGTATAAAAACCTCCAGTGAGGTTACATCCTGCACATTGGCGTGTGTCAGCTCCAGCACCACGAGCGGATGAGTCAGAGCCGCTTTATTCAATTCACAGGCAGTGGCAAAGAGGGGAGCCAGGTGTTGAATGGGCTTTAGGTGACACCAGCTCTTGGCATACATCACTGATTCCAGGAAAAACCTCTCCCTGCTCTGGCACAGCATTAACTCTGCTCTCACCATTGCCCTGCTGGAAGCCAGTCAAGGCTGCAGCATCACTTCCACGACAGAAGGTGCAACAAGCGAACGGGCAATTATCCTGAATAACAGATCCAGCGGTGTCAGGGACAGGACAGAGAATGCAGAACCCCAGAGATGGCAGGAGAGCCCTGGCCACAGCAGCATTTGGAGCAGTGCAGCAGAACTGTCCTTTGCAAGAGTTAAATCCAGCTCCACGGTGGGAGAAGAGCCCCTGTCCCAGGAGGATGGGTGGAAGGAAAGGCTCCTGCAGGACACTGCTCCCTGCCAGTTTCTGAACCTGCTTCTTGAAGAGCACCTGCAGTTGCCTCTCAGTTTGGAGTCTCGCAAGCTGAGGCAGCCATGCACAGAGCAGCAGGGCTCTTTCCCTGCACCCCAAAATGTGCAGAGGTACAACTCCCTCAGTGACCAGACTCACATGATGAGCCAGAAACCTTCCATTTATGGGAAAGCAAAATTTTCCCTAAACCCATAATCATCTGACAAAATGGGGAAGCAAATTTCAAACTCGTCTTGCTTAGATCCAAGGCTGTGGATCCCTTCCTGCTGACTGAGTATTTGGGCAGGAGAAACAGTGGATTCAACCCAGATCTGTTGCAGTGAGTTGGAGCTGGGCCAGTCCCAGCTGGCACAGGACCGTGCACTGGAGTTGCAAGACCAAACTACCTCTTCCTACAGGCAGAAATGCCTCCAATGCATTGGATCCTAGAGATGTTTTCGTTAGACGGGACCTTGAAGACCATACAACTCCAACCCCCTGCCATAAGCAGGGACACCTTCCACTAGACCAGGTTGCTCCAAGCCCCATCCAACCTGGCCTTGAACGCTTCCAGGCCAGATTGTCACCCCACAGTGACTTAACTCTTTTTAAGAACTCCATAGCAAGGATGAACCTCCACATGCTGTGAGACAAGGCTCACTCACTTCCTACTGCAGTGTTACCTAGCCAGAGGTATGATCACAGAATCACAATCATTTAGGTTGGAAAATACCTCCATGATCATCAAGTCCAACCACTTAACAACCCCTTTCTGTGACAAAATTCCTTCTGATGTCCAACCTGAACCTCCTCTGGCATAGTCTGAGGCCATGTAATCTTGTCATGTCCCTGGTTGCTTGGGAGAAGAGGCTGACACCCACCTTGCTACGACCTCCTCTCAAACAGTTGTAGAGAGTGAAGGTCTTCCCTGAGCCTCCTTTTCTCCAGGATCCTGCCCATGAGAAAAAATCTGGTTCATTCCCCACAACACCTCAGTGAGCTGAAAAAGTCACCAATTCCCAAGAGAATTTTGTTTGATGGAAACAATGAGTGGCAAACTGAAGATACTTCCACCAAATGGGTTCCCAGGTTTAGCAAGGATGCTTGAGGATGCATCCACCCACCAAGAGGGATCTCCTTGCATGTGGACTGCCCCGTTCATGCCTCTGGTGTTTGTGGGGGTGAATGGGGCAGCCCATGTGCACAACTTGGATTCATAAGGGGGCATGGCAGCTCCAGCTGCCTGTGCCTCACTGCCCTTGTGCAGTTGTCTGCCAGTTGTGTGTGCCGATTGCTATGAATGCCACCATCTGGTGTGCCACGTGGACATCATAATCTTTTCTTAATTACATTAGCAGTGCAATCAGTTACTGCATTACAAGGCCGGCGATGAGCTTTTAAATCTTGGTGGAAATCATAAATAATTGCACTAAGTACCAGGCGCCAGATGTGAGTGCCAACTTCAGTTGCTCTAGATAAATAGTAACCTTACAACAGTGTTAGATAACAGTCCAGTCGCTGCTTTTCATGGCTTAACAGTGGCTGCACACCCATTTTTTTTCAGGCAGGATCTATCCCCAGTGGTAGATTAAAAAAAATAGAAAAAACACAAACCATAAACAGGATTTTTCAAAATGTTAAAAATAAGAGCCATGTGGAAGAAAAATATGTTTTGATTTAACATGTTGGAGTGGATGGGTGTCAGGCAGCCCCCCTCACTGTGAGCCCCTCATGACACTGCTGGAGTGTGATGAGGGTCGGCCAAAATCCAGAAGAACTGAGGGATGCCTGGATGTACAGACAAGGCAGCAGCTGCAGTGAGAACGGCCCCAGTGGATCATCCTGGGGTGAGATGGGCTCCACAGGCAGGGCTGCTCAGGCTCACCCTGGCTCAGCTGTTCCCCAAAGCCTCCTCCTTTCAGGAAAATTTGGGATTTTTTTTTTGTAAAAAGAGTAGTCTTGAATCGCTGACAAACACTTTGCCAGTTTTTTTGGAGTCAGGTAATTCGCTGAAATTCATTGAAATGATCCTGCCCATAACTCGTTCAACCCAAAGGAAGAGCCTTCATCACAAAGCTGAAGAGCCTCACACAAACTCCTCTGTCCCAAAAGGGCCACCATGCCACTGTCCTGCTCCTAGAAAAGCACACGGATACCAGCTGGCAGCAGGTGCCAAGGGCAGCTTTGCCATGGCCATCCGTGCCCACTGCCAGGGAGGAGCACGGGGCAGCCCGGCCAGCAGCAGCGGGGAGGAGGTGGCTCCTGTGTGTGATGCGCTGCCCCAGCTGCCAGCTCAGCTCTGTGTACCCACGGGAGCCACCCGGGGCCTGGTGCATCCCCAGGAGCTGCCGGCTCCACGCCAGCCCTACTCACACCCAGCACAGTGCCCGCTCAGTCCGGGCAGCGTCGCCTTTGTAGCATCACGTGGAGGTGACACAAATGTCAGGGCATGGCTCTGACAGTGCTGTCAGGGTGACACAGCCTGGCCCCAGGGGCTGCCACCCCTCAGGAAGTTGGTGCAGGTGAGATGCTCGTCCCTTCATTACATCCTGGGGCCACAGGGTAGAGCGTCCGGCAGCATGTCAGGATCCATTTGGAAGGAGAACAGGAGCTGGTACCCTTGCAGTGTTTAAATAAGCAAAGTTTTTGTGCAAAGCAGAGGTTAATGTACTTTATTGTTCAATGTCATGTTTATAGTGGATTGTTGGAGGAAAAAAATGTGATTAATTGCCCAGAAACCCACGGATCTACAATTATTTGGTTGTTGTGAACAAATAAAGGGCTACAGTATTCATCATATTCAAATGAGGCAGTAAAATAAATGATGGCATGCCGTTTATGAACAAAACCTCGCCATGTTCCCTCACAATCTGAAAATGTACTCGAAAAATTGTAAATGAGATACAGCCATTGTCGAGGGCTCACTGGTGATTTGTCTTTGTGTAATGTTTTGCAGTGCTGACCCATCACTTGCCTGTTTTAATTTATGTCACAATATGCACCTTCATTATGCACTTTATGAAAACGAAGTGCCAATTTGTAATAAAGACTTGTTTTCAATGAAATCTCCTCTTTTTGGTAGGTGTTCTGCTTTTCATTAGCACCCATTTCACCAGGCCTAGTTAAAGAGCACAGGTACAGACTAAATATGTCCGATCATTCATCATAATTTTGCTTTCCACTTTGTCACAGCTTGGGTATTTAAGGAAGATAGATGATACAAGATGTTGTCTCCTTTTCAGACTCTTTATGCTCTGGTAAGTGTGTCCGATGCAGAATTATTTTGCCACTTTATTATTTTCTAGTGAGTGTTTGTCACAGCCCGCTCTGCCTCTGGTGCTGTGCTGGTGTTTGCTGTCACTCACCGCTGCCTCGCCGGCCGAGCAGGGCTCAGGCAGCTGCTGCTCGCTGCCGCTGGCTCCGGGTGGAGCTCAGCCTGCTCTGCACTGCTGCTGGTGCTGCCTGGCCATGGCTGAAGCCAAAACCTTGGTGCTCGTTCCTTGGGGCCCTGTTTCTCCTCACCTTGGGCAGCCATGTGCAGGTGACAGTAATGCCCTTGGGCAGCTCTGCTTGACAGGAGTGTTTCATGGTGCTGGGACTGCCTGTCGACCCCATGGACATCCCATCCCCTTTGCTTCCCGATGTCCTTCTCAGGTGCCCTTTGCTGTCCATTCCTTCGTGCTTCCCTTGGGCCCTGCGCCGCCCCGGCTGTCCCAGATGAGGGGGTTGCTGGTGGTCCTTCCTCTCGCCAAGGGTGGTCAGGTGCCAGGTGCTGGGATTTGCAGTTTGGGCTTGGTGGGGCCTGGAAGACAGCTCAGTTTCAGGCACCAGTGCCGGATCGTGGGGGTCAGAGCAGCCCCAGCCCCAGGTCCGTGCTCTCACGCCAGCCACCGCCACTGCCCAGCGCCGCAGTGCTAACGAGTGAACAAATGTCTCACTGGTTCTGGTAATGAGCGGCGCACCTGAGCCAGAGCCCCACTCCACCTGCCCACCTTGCTCCCTGGCTCTGACCTCACGGGTGCCACAGCACAGGGAAGGGGCACAGCCAGGCATGCCGCACTCCAAAAGCTCTCCCACCCTCTCCGACCAGCAAAAGCTCTTGGCCTCAGCTGCTAAGCAGAGCGTTGTGCCTCGCAGGAGCCCAGGAGGCCGGCGGCTGCGGCTGCTGCTCGATGCAGGGCTGGCTCTCCCCACAGCTGGCACCAGCAGTGGTGGCACAGATGTGCAAGTGCAGATAGGGCTGTAGTGCAAAGGTGCCAGGAGGCTGGTGGCCATGCCAGGGCTCATTGTGCTGCAGTGAAGGCAGCCTGGGACACAGCCTGCTCAGGGCAGCAGAGCTGCTCTGCACAGCACAGCTCGCCCAGCTTTGTGCCTTTAATCTGCTTGTCGCCACATTCCTGTCTGGCCCTTCCCAGTCTCTGCTTCCCTGGCACGTGGGCACAAGCTTATTAGGACTCATGATGCAGCACCAGGTATTTTCATCCATCCCTACTATCACCATAGCCTTTTCTTTCAGGAACCCTGACTTTGCATGTACAGGGACTCTCCAATCAGCAGAGGCAGAAGGGGAGAGAGCCAGGGCTCCCCAAAGGATTCTCATATCTGGAGCCCTCCTTAATATTTAGACATTCCCCAGCAGATGCACAGGCAGTGCCCCTGGGCAGGGAACAGTGTTTACTTCCTGGCAGAAAGGAGAAGGAATTCATTCAGCTATTGCCTATGGTGACTTGGCAAAACCAGAAAATTTGTGTTTTGCCTCCTGAGTCTGCTGAGGATGATCCAATACAGCCCTGACAGCCTGGGCAGAGCCCCACAGCAGGGACACTTTGGGATCGTGGGGCTGGTGATTTGTTGCCATGCCTGCCAAGGATTCCTGCACAGCCCCGAGCAGGTAGTATGGGCTGGAGGGACAGGGGGACAGCTGGGGGGACATTCTGCAAAGGCCACAACTAGGGATCCCCCAACCCCATCTGCACAGCAGGAACATGACTCTTTTTAAGGTGATGCTTTGAGCTGGATGGGTGTCACTCAGGGAGAGGGGCAGGTGTCAACCTCCAGGATAGGTTGGTTCCTCCAGTTCTGGCAGCTCCAGCAGCTCCTTGGTAAGGGGGAACCCACTGTGTGAACATATTAATTCCCTTTCTAAAACTGTGAGGAAAAAACCACCATTAGCACAGCTCCCAGTCCCACTCTTTAAGTATAATATAATTTAGATTAACAGATATTTTGCAGATGCCACCAAACTTGATGAGATATAATTATTTTCAACAAGAAAAAGTTGGTTTTTTTGGCTGCTTTATGAATGTGGGGCTGTTCCCAAATGGTGATCTGGCGGCGCACTGTGCTGAGCTGTGGTGGCTCCTTCCCCATTTGCATGTCTTATTTGTGCTGATATTTGCAACTCCGAGGATGTCCTTGATGACCCTGCTGTCATCGTGGGGCAGCACCTTCATGGGTCCCGAAGTGGTGCTTGGCTGCCCGCTCTTGGGCTGCCATGGATTGTTCAGGATGGAGCAGGCTGGGCACCGGGGGAGTGACTGTTCATAGTGACCCTGGAGAGAGGGCAGGGAGCTGTGGGAGGTGCGGCGGAACGGGGAAGGGGAGATGCAAAAAAAAAGGGTAAAAGGGACGTGCCAGTCTGCAGCACATCGCCTCCATGTGAGCCTTGTCTCACGATTTGGCCTCTTTCTGTCCCACATGTGGCCTGTCCCTGTGCCCCACAGGCCTGTGTACATGGGCCACAAATTCCCCCCGAGGTCCCACTGCCTGTCCTGTCCCTGGTGCCCCCGAGCCGAGTGTGGGCCTGTTCCCCCAATGTCCCCAGTGTCTCCCGTCTTCCTTCTGTGTCCCTGTGTTCCCCCCGTCTTTTTGGGGCTCTCGATGCCCTGAGTGTCCCTGGCGCCCCTTGTCTCCATGGTGCCTCCCTGCTGCCCTGTCCCTCCGTGTCCCCCAACTGCCCCCGTGTCCCCCGCTGTCGCCCTGTCCCCCAGCGTCCTCCGGTGTCCCCCGTGTTCCCCGGTATTCCCCGGTGTCCCCCGTGTTCCCCAGTGTCCCCAGGTGTCCCCCGTGTCCCCCATGTTGGTGTCCCGGTGTCCCGTGTTCCCGGTGTCCCCCGGTGTCCCCGTGTTCCCGGTGTTCCCCGTGTCCGGTGTCCCCGGTGTCCCCGGTGTCCGTGTTCCCCGGTGTTCCCCGGTGTTCCCGGTCGGTGTCCCCCGGTGTCCCCGTGTCCCCCTGTTCCCCGGTGTTCCCCGGTGTTCCCGTGTTCCCGTGTTCCCCGGTGTCCCCCGGTGTCCCGTGTTCCTGTTCCCCGTGTTCCCCGGTGTTCCCCGTGTCTCCGCGCGGCGCGTGGCGCTCGTTTCCCACCAGGTGGCGCTGTCGGAGGCCGTCGCCGCCCCGGAGCCCCGGGACGGGTCCGGGCTGGAAGCGCAGCACCGGCGGGGAGCGGAGCCCGCAGCCCCCGAGCCCGCAGCCAGCCCGCAGCCCCGAGCCCCGCAGCCCCGAGCCCGCAGCCCGCAGCCCGCAGCCCGAGCCCGCAGCCCGCCGCAGCCCGAGCCCGCAGCCCGCAGCCCCAGCCCGCAGCCCTCAGCCCCGAGCCCGCAGCCCGAGCCCGCAGCCCTCAGCCCCCGAGCCCGCAGCCGCAGCCCTCAGCCCGCAGCCCTCAGCCCCGAGCCCGCAGCCCGAGCCCGCAGCCCCGAGCCCGCAGCCCTCAGCCCGAGCCCGCAGCCCGCAGCCGCCCGCAGCCCGCAGCCCGTAGCCCGCAGCCCTCAGCCCGCAGCCCGCAGCCCTCAGCCCGTAGCCCGCAGCCCTCAGCCCCGAGCCCGCAGCCCAGCCCCCGAGCCGCAGCCCGCAGCCCCGAGCCCGCAGCCCCAGCCCGCAGCCCGCAGCCGCAGCCCTCAGCCCGTAGCCCGCAGCCCAGCCCCGAGCCGCAGCCCGCAGCCCGAGCCCGCAGCCCGCAGCCCGTAGCCCGCAGCCCGTAGCCCGCAGCCCTCAGCCCGTAGCCCGCAGCCCTCAGCCCCCGAGCCCGCAGCCCTCAGCCCCGAGCCCGCAGCCCGCAGCCCCCGAGCCCCGCGTCGCCACAGCAGCAGAGCTCTCTTTTTTCTTTTTTCTTTTTTTTTTCCCCCTCCAAGAGCAGTTTTCCATGGCGAGAAGCGTTTGCATGGAATGGGAACACTGGCGGGTGTCAGCTTCGATGACACCTTTGATGGGAGAAAGATTAAATAATTTTTTTCCTTTTAATATTTGGTTGATAAGGTGAAATATTCAAAATAAATATATTCACTGTTCTTACTTTAATTACTTTTGCTTAAATTGCATGTAATACTAAATATTTCACATTATAATAGATATTATGCTGTATTGATAATATATTTTTATACACAAAAAATTTGATCTTATCAAGAAGGCAGGTCAGATGCTTCTAAATTAAAGTTTATTTGGTTTTTTTCCTGTATGGAAAAAAAGAGATTTGTTCCAATGTAGAGGAAAATGCAGCCCCCGCCACTGCCCAGCGCCGCAGTGCTATCGAGTGAACAAATGTCTGCTGGTGTGTCCCGCAGATCAGGAGCACAGGTATATGGCCATTCCAAACCACAGGATTCACTGTGGGCTTTGGGCTGACGTGGCTCCTGAGGCCGGCCCAGCCCCATGCCAGGGCATGCTCTGCCCCCATCTCGGCTCCCCAGCTGAGCCCCTCCAGACTCATGTGCTGGGCTGCTCCATGTGGAATGGCCTCAAACATCACTTATTAATAATCACATATTATGTGAGATGCCCAGTATTGATTTAAACCCAAGGGCAACTTAGGGAAGAGCAGGTTTAATTTATAGAAACTCCGATGTCTGATAGCAATAAATAATTAGGCGATCGCAAGAAAAGGGATCAGAGGGCTCTACCCTCCGACTCCAGCTGGCTGCTGATGTCCTGCTAATAAATTGGTTAATAAAAGGAGAAAGAAAGCCTGGAATCTGGGGTTATGAAAACAAATGACATTTTTATGTTTAGTGGACAGGAAGAACTGGGAAGGCAGAGAAGTCAGGCGGGTGCACCGGGAATCACTCTGCGTTCACCGTCTGAATTTCTTAATGACATTCTCATTAAAAGTTCTTGCTGCCAAGTCCTGTTTGCTTTTGCCCTCAGAACTGCCTGCATTAATTAAAGTGGCTTGCTTGGAAGTTATTTACCTACAGCGTTGTTCCCCCGTCTCCACGCCAGGCTGGGGAGGGACGCGCGGGAGCCGGGGCTGGGCGCGGCGGGGACTCTGCCCGCAAAGAGCGGCACCGGACGCCTCAGACGGGCGAAGCCGGGGCAGCAGAGCTGTGAACGGCTCCATTCGGGGGAGAGCATCGAGTGCAGTCATGGCAGGGGCCGGGCACAAGCAGACCTCGATGTAAATGCTCAGAAATGACAGAAATGGGTCCCCGACAGCCTGTGGGCAGCTGGGGCTGCAGCACCAGCCAGGTCTGCAGCCGGCTCTGCCAGAAGTGCCTACCAGTGTCACTGAGAGCAGCTCCACCTGGGGGTCCTACATCCCTTCCTAATGTTATTGTGTGGTATTATTAATGCTATTATTTACATTACAGTAAACATAGCAAACCCCAGGGGAATAGAAGACCCTTTCACCAGGCAACAAACCAGTGCAGAAGCAGAAGCCAGCCCTCACTGTGGAGATGTGTGAAGCCTAGGCTGGAAGAGGAACATGGCCTGAACAGGAGGTGAGACCATTCCAGAATCTTCTATGGAACAAATTTGTGTGAAAAGTTGAATTTCAGGTCAATAGAAATTACTTGCTTCAGGAAAAATTAAACATTTAATTTCAATTTTTCATTTTATTTACATTCTTAGTACAAAATTGAAATGAAACATGAGACTGAAGTGGAAAATTGAAACATTCTGCTCTGAAAAGGTTGAGGCTGAATGCTCTGACCTTATCAGGAAAACTTGCCCCACAACCCCATTTTTCTTTCAAAACAAATTTTTGTCAAAGGCCACAAACCATCTTGTTTCTGTCCTGCAGAGCAGCACAGAAACACCCTGAGGGTCACCCATTGCGAGTCACATCCCCATCAGTGGTGGCTCTGTGGGCTTGGACATGCCAGAGCATCACTGGGCTCCTGCAGGGAGAGCATTGGCCATCCTGCATTGCTCCAGAGCAGCGCCCCAAATCCAGGACATTTTGTTCAAGCGTATTCCCTTGGCAGGTTTCACCCTTCCCTGCCCAGCCAGGAGCAGGTGGAGCCCAGCGCCCCACTGGTGCTGGGTCTGAGAACCCATTCCCAGTGCTGCGCTGGCAGGGCTGCAGCGGCACCAGCATGGGCCTCGACTCACCCACAGCCAGGCTGGGCTCCTCTGCCACAGGCTCCTTGTGACAGTCACCTGTCAAACCTGCTCCAGCAGATGTTTGGGATGTTAATTCCCAGTAAATTTTGATGCATTGTGTTTACTCCCGGTCTGACGGGCAGAGCCATGCCCATCCCTGCGGGCGCACTCCTGCATCACCTCCCTCTGCATCGCGGCAGCTGAGCACTGTCAGTGCCTCCCCGCTGCCTCGCCGAGCCAACAGTAGCCATTTCAGCTTCCTCGGTGATGCCGTCAGCTCCTCCACGGTGTCGCAGTCAGTGCCAAGTCCCAGCGCTGTGCAAGCAGCCAGCAATCACTAACCCGTGGCCCCGAGCACCCCGGGGCTCGCCCGCTGCCCACGGCCGTGCCTCGCACCTGCAGCACTCGGCCACGTGCAGGGGGGCCCTGGCAGCCATCGGTGGGTGCCGGGAAGACGCCGGGTTTGCAGCGGGTCTGGGCAAACAGCCACAGCGGGTGCAGGGCCCCGTGAGTGCCGGCGGGCAGCCCCGGTGCACGGCTGGGCATGGGCAGGCACGGGCGGGCGCAGCCCTGCAGCCAGCCTGGCCTCCCCAGACGTGCTGGCGAACTGACCACTCGCCTGCCTGCCCAGAGCCCCAGCTCGGCCCCAGCCCCCAGCCTTCCCTCTCCGCCAGGAAAGCTGCACGTAAAGGGAGGTAAGGAATCGCCTGGCTGCAGTGAAAGATTTTTCAGGGCAAGAAATCAAATAAAATCTTCATAGTGATGAAGTGAAAAATAAAACATGGTTTAAGAAAATGGTCCTTTTTTTTGCTGCTGGGGGGGGGGGGGGGTGTCCAGAAGGGGAACACAGACAAAGGTGCTGAAGGTCTCAATCATCTCACTGCTTAATTATTCCATCTCTCAGAAGGCATCTCCAGGCAATTAGAATAATCATTCATGCCTGTGCTTTACAGGGACTCTCGCATTCTTCCCGTGAAGCATCAGAGCTGGATTGTAATATTTTTTTAAAACTTTAACAGTGACCTGCAACTAAAGGAAAAATAAAAGTTTTTTGAAATATTAGTTTAATAAGACATGAGAATAATATTAAGGATATGAGCCTCCCTTATTTATTATTTATATGTATAGTGTGATTTAGAGATGCACTTGAACCAAGCAAGTCACTACCAAAGAGTGGATCTATCCCTCTCTATATATATTAAAAAAACCTACAATATTCGCCTGGAGATTCTGTCCACATATTCGGAGATTGTGATTTAACATACACAGTTTATCAAGGCTGGTGTGCTGCACACAGAGGCTGGGGTTTTATGTAAGGGTATAAATAATCAATGCACATAGCAACTTTAAATTACTGCTAATGTGTTTTACTTATGTTCCCACTAGAACGATATGTGAAATAACAGGGAGTTGCTAGGCACACACTTGACAAATAATATCCATGCGTTTCCATTTTTATTATTTTTATACATTTCTTATTAAGCCGAGTGGTGCAGTTCAGGCCCATGCAGCCCCTCGGCCCTCGCTGCCATATCACAGTGGTGTGAGCTGGAGGGGAACGCAGGGCTGGCCTGCAGCACCGGCACCAGCACTGTGGGGCTGGCTACCGGCACGTGGGCCTGGAAAGCCTCTGCCAGTGACCGGTGCTGCCCACAGCAGTGACCGGCTGTGCCCACAGCAGTGACCGGCTGTGCCCGCAGCAGTGACCGGTGCTGCCCGCAGCAGTGACCGCTGTGCCCACAGCAGTGACCGGCTGTGCCCGCAGCAGTGACCGGCTGTGCCACAGCAGTGACCGGCTCTGCCCGCAGCAGTGTGTGCTCACAGTGGCAAAGGGGTCCTGCTCTCCTGCACCTCTGCAGGTTTCCCCATTTGCTCCTCCTGTCCATTGGTGTATTGGCACCAGAGGGCAGCTTGTAGACCTGCTCCTTGAGCTGCTACAATCAAACCATAATTCATCTTTTCTCTGCCGTCACTTACCTTGTACAGTGCCTGCCAACATCTTTGCTGGGCCAAAACATGGACCCTCAGGAAGGGATTCTGAAACAGTCCGAAGCCCAGCAGTTCCCTGGGACAATGTGCCATGGCACAGTGCAGGCACGAGGGCTGGCACCGGGAGCAGGCAGCCCTGCGCCAGGCAGACTGTGCCAGCACACAGGGCAGAAGGGACAGGGCAGAAGGGCCAGATCCTTCCAGCAGCATCTGTATGGGCAGCTGATGTGCACACACGCTGTTGGTAGAAGTGCAGCCTCACCTGGCCTGCTCGAAAGATGCCACCCACAGAAATCCCAGTATTAAACATGGCACTAGTAGGAAAGGCGTGTGACTAGAAAGGAGGGCAGATTTGCTCTAAAGTGTGCAATCATCTCATCTGTGTGCACTAGAGCTCTCACAAACCCTTCTCTGCACTTAAGCAATGGGTACATGAGGAGTAGGGAGCACTGCTCAGGGCCTGCCCCCCGCATCCACAGCCCTGCACTAAACCCCAGCAGGGAGCTTTCCATTAAAACTACTTAGCAGACAATAACTATTTCTTTGTAAACAAGTCTTTGAGTGTTTATTATTATGGCACCATCAAAACCATACAGCTTTGTACTGTGTTTAATGGAAGAAAATTAACAGAGTGTTTTGAAACCCACTCCACATAGAAATGCAAATGGATTTCCCAGGGTGCCTGGGCTGGAGCTGCCCCTGGAACTATCAGATGCCCCCTGTACATTTGTATCACCAGACCTCCATTCTGGTGATACAAACCCCCTTCACTGCACATAAGCAGAAGCAATAAGGAACCAGCAGCCTTTGCACTAATGTCCTCACAACCCAGAAGTCATTTCTTGCAGTGAGAGCAGAGTCCAGCTACACACTATTAATGTTAATTGAAAAACTTACTTCAGCCTCCATGAGAGCTCAGGTGGCCCCAAAAACGAGACCCAAATGAAATGAGTGTCATGTGAGACTGGCAGCTCACAGGACCTTTTTGTTGGGGATGAAATAACAGCTGCAAATGAAGAGTGTAGCTGTGTTATGGAGAATATTAATTTGGTCAATGTGATGGTCAAGATTATCCTTAAAATGTATTTCCAAAGAGTGGGCAGCTGTGAGTGCCCAGTACAGCAGCAAGGGGCCACCGAGGGCTGGGCCAGGCCAGTGCCACCAGTGATGCCATTGTCCCCGCCGGGCACGCTGCCCGGGGCCGGCACCAGCCACCACCCGGCACGAGCACTCATCCACACACAGAGGGAGGGCACGTCATCCCTCAGCACAGGATGTGGCACGGGGGGAAAACACCCCATTCGAGTGAAAAGCAGCTTTGGATCTTTAATTAAAAAACAGGGTTCACAGCACCGGGGCATTGACTTCCACCAGTTAATCTCCATCACTTCATTTCACCACCAACTTCCATACTCTACAAAACTGCTGGAGACAATTTTTATTGATTGCTCTTCAAGCCGTCAAAAGCGTCCCTGGCTGATCATATGTTACCCCCAGACACCTTGTGCATTTCAGATAATAACTTGGTGCTCTAGAGAAGAAATGAATTGGATGTGCAGTCAGTAACTGTCCAAGTGAATCATGTTACTATATGTCAGCGGCCCAGGCTCTGACTATCATTTTAACAGAGAGAAATCCGCTATTTTCATGGCTGTTTGAAATTATTTTCCAGATGAATAAGATATAACAACAACTACTTACAGTAAAGAATAATATGGGGAATCTGTTTGCTACTTGGAAACAAATCTTTCCAGTGTAATGCTGTTTAATATTATTTAATCTGTAACTATGAACATGAAATTTTGAAACTAGCTTTCATGTAGTACAAAAAGCTTGTGATGGGGAGAGTGGGAAGCTGGAGTTGGTATGGGTGATGGGTAGTATTTGCTCTCTCATAACTGCAAATATAGTAATTCATACAGAAAACAGAACATTGCTAAAATGAGATTGACAAAGATGCATCCTGATGCCAATCATCGGCAGTGATGGTTTATTTTGCATAAACAATTACCATGTGCCAGGATTATTTCCTTTTTCCAGGGTGTTGGGAGTCTGTGTTTTGTTTGAAATTGCTGCAAATAACTGCAAATGGATTTTGTGAGGTTGAAAAGAAGCAAATAATTTAGAAGCTCTTACCAACCTGGGAACTCTTTATTTATACAAGCCTTGATTTTTTTGTGGAACTGGCTTAACATGTTCCTCAGGCCTCAGGAGCTCCCAGCCCCGCCGGGCAGCCCAGGCTCTCTGGGGCAGGCAGGGCTCTGTGCCAGCTCTTCATGTCCGGTGCCCCGGAGCCAAGGGGCAAGCGGTGGGACACAGCCCCGGGCTCTGGGCACTGCTGGGGCCCCCCGGCAGAGCCCCTCTGCCGGGCAGCTGACAGATCTGCTGCAGGAAACCCCCACCCACCGCCCAGCGAGGGAGCAGATGTCCCTTTCACTGTCTTATCTCCTGCTTTACAGAAGACTAATGAGAGGGATTATTTGACTGATATCAGCCTGCTTTCCCAGTCCATCACACGCAGTTTCCCCTTCAAGAGTTTCAGACTCCATAAGTGGCTTTATAGCCCCACCTCAGGCAGATGCCTGCTGCTTCTGACCACTCTATTCCACCCGGGCTTTTTGTAAGAAAGGGCCCAAAAAGGACATTTCCTCAGGAGACAACTCTCCGGCCACTTCTGCAGAGCCTCCCAGAGGCTGAGCCCACAGGCAGGAATAGGACCCCCGATGCCTGGCTCAGCCCTGGAAAAATCTCCAGTGTCCCAGAAGCAGGTGGCACCATCCTGGGAGAGAGTGGCCAGTGGGAGAGATCACATACACAGGTGATCTGAGAGCTGTGTCGCAGCTGTGTCTTAAAGCAGGCAAAATGATGGAAATAAAGGAAAGGAGGTTTGGTGACATGGAGAAGGTCTGGGGATGCCTGCAGCTAGGTTCATCAGGGACAGGGATCCCAGCCACGCTGTGCTGCAGCTCATCCTTTCTATACAGTGGAGTCCTTTTCCTGAAAGGGTTAAATACGTCATGAGCCATAACTGCTGCAAAATAGCAATTTACTCCTTGGGTGGGTGAAAGAAAGGTTGAGGCAAACCATATTTATTCTGATGAGTCCTGGTGTTTTTCTGAGTCCAGAGGCAGGACATATTTGCATACAGATTTGCGTGCATTACATGAGCACAGCCATCCCAGCTGGGTACCAGGAGCAGTTTGCCACCCCTTACTGCAGTGGTCCAAGACCAGCTCAAGAGCCAGTACCCTGGAGAGGTGATGTCACCCAAACACGGCTGCAGGGCACCCCAAGCAGATGGACCTTTTCCACAAGTCTCCCTTTTCCCGCAGAGCCTGTCCCAGCCCGGGCTGGGGGCATGGAGGAGCCCCCACCCGGTGGGATGGGGGTGGGATGGGCCAGGCACGTGCCAGAAGTGTTTTGGATTTGGCACGATGGAACACCACCAACTTCCCTCCCTCCCTCACTCCCTCCCTCCCTCCACCCTCCCTCAATCTGTTCCTCAGCTTCTCAGCTTCCCGCACTGGTCCCTGATGTTCTGTCACAGGCTCCCGGTGGGAGCTGGAAGCAGAAAATGGTCCTGCCACTCGCGTCGGCTCAGCCTGCTCATGTTCCAGCTGGTAAGTCATAAAGAAATGGTAAAACACAACCCCCTCAGGGCTGCTGGGAGCTGGATCGAGTTTTTCCATCTCTCCCCAGAGACAGCTTTTTATTCTCACACTGACAAAACTAATGGCCTCGCTGGGTCTGACAGTGACAAAGCGGCCAGTGGCGTCAGCCCCACCAGGGCGGTGTCACACGTGACGGGCCGGACCCCCGTCCCGGTCTGGGGACAGCTCTCAACCTCCCGTGCTGATGTAGGCCCAGGCTTCTCACAGCCAGAGGCCATGTTGGCAGATAAATATTTAATTTTTAAGAATGAAATCTTAATTACTGCACTGGCTTGCACAGTGAGACTGTAATGCAGCCTCCCCACACGTGGGCAGGTGCAGGCGGTCGGGGTCTTTGCACCCACCTGGCCCCACTGCAGAGGGGGCTCCCTCACAGGCAGCCCCTGTGGCTCGCTGTGTTGTTTGGGGTCTGCACCGTGGAGGTCCAAGAAGAGCCGGCCACGTACCTGCTGCTGCCAGGTGAGGAAGTGGCAAGAGGTGGCCACGTGTCACCTCCCGAGGCTTCTGCCCGGCCCTGGCAGGTCTGTGCTGGTGCTGCTTGGTGAAGTGAGGCTGGGCATGTGGATGCCTACACACGTGTTCCTCCATCATTTAATCTGGAGTGATGCATATAGAAATTTAGATCAGGCAGCTTGACATTCCTGACTGCTGAGGCTGTGAATCGATGGCCTCTCTACTCCCTGCCGGGGAGATCGATTCCCCAAGCACAATGGATTGGTTTCATCACTTTGGTTTCACCTTGTCAAAGTCATGTCTGATTTACTTTAGTCTGGAGGGCAGCTTTTAAGTATTTAATTGCATTTTGTAATCTGGCTGTGTGCCTTTGCTAACCACGCTGCCCTCTGTGAGGCTGGGGTGTGCCTGGCACCAGGCTGGACAGCAATTCCCACAACAAGCAACCAGCTTGGCCTGGGCAGGGCCAGCTCAGAGCACCTCAGTGTTAGCAGTGAAACATTGCCGGGACTCAGAAGCAGCTGGGAAACGTCCCTGGGATCGTTGTGCTCTGGAGAAGTCCTGGGGCTGTCCCGAGCGGGAGGAGGCTCAGTCCAGCTGCAGCATTCAGGCTGATTGAGAAAACAAAGTTTTGCAGTTTTGCATCCTTCACCAAAAGGCATGAAAATGGAACATGTTACTGGAGCTGGCATGGCTATAGCTTTCCCAGGAGTGATGCAGCCAATCCTGCAAGCTTCCTGGTGTCTGGTTGTTAGCGAAATCATTTTCCTGGTGCTCGGTTTGGCCCAAGTTCTGCTTTGTCCAATTATACTCCTGGGTGAGTTTCCTGAATGCAAGTATTGATCACTCTTCAGACAGGTTTTCTGTCTGGTCTCTACATTACCTCTGCTCTTCTTCAGGCAATCAATTATATTTTTATAGCCATGGGTATTATTAATCAATATACAGTAGCTATCTAATTGATTCATCCAAGGCTTTCTGTCTGCAGCCATTGGTGATCAGGAGGGTCAGGGCTGTGTATGCAGTCGGGGAGGTCCCCACGAGGTGAGGGGCAGCTCCAGGCCCCTTCCAAACACCTCCATCACATTCCTCCTGTGGTGCCTGCAGTGTCATACTCCGACCCCCTCCCTGCTGCTCGTTACCATTATTTATCTCTCATGGCTTCATCTGAAGGCCACAGGAAGGGTCAGGGAACATTTGTATGGAGAATTAGCAGTAATTTTTCAGGGGAGAAATATGTATCTTGTGCTTTATGCAGAGCTCAGTGGGGTAAGTGGGCTGGGAGCCGAGCTGCCCGCTCCTCCCTCCACCTGCTCCATCTGTCACTGCGACGGCTCCCACACCGCCAGCGCTGGATCGACACTGCTGAGATGGATGCCCTCAAGTTTTGATACTCTCATGGGCAACAATAAATGTTTGTGATTGGAAAGGCCCCTTGGGATGCTCCAGCACTCCCGTGGTGGTGGGAGGGCGCACATTCTGTGCATCAGAACAGGGAGCCCAGCGCAGCCCTACTGCAGCCTACACCAGCCAAGCAAGGCATGGGTGGCTGGCAGCACCCAGCTGGGCCAGCACCAGGCTGGAGCCAAGTGGGCACACAAGGGTTAATTTGGGAAGATCTGTGTTGATAATAAAGCTGCTTTTTTCCAGGCGATGATATGATCGGAGCAGGGTTGCTATGGCAACAGTGGCTCTAGAAACCCCCCGACCGCTGGTGGCTGCTCCCAAGCCAGGATGTGCCCACCCACCACCCATCCCTGCCCACACCACCCTCCCACACCCGCTGCCACAGCCCCCGGCCCACCAGCCCATCCCACACCCACCGCCCCATGCTGCACCCACTGCTCCATCCCCTGTGCACCTCCCATCTTACCCACACCCCCTGCCCTTCCCCACTGCCCCGCCCGCTACTACCACCCCAGGCCCTGCTTGCCTCCCAGGGGTGCCCAGGGTACCAGACAGCCATGGTGGGATGGAACAGATTCCTCAGTGCAGCCTCGTGTTGGCCCCTTCCCACCTGCCTCTGGAGCTGCCCTGTGGGCACAGCAATTCTCAGGCCCTTTTCCCACTCCTCTAAGTCCAGGCTTTGCTGTGCCCCCCCTCTGCAGCCACCACCTGCAGGGTGCCCACAGGGTGCCCAGGTGGCCCCTGACTTTGTCGGGAGCTGGCCAGGACCACCAGTCCCACATGGCACGAGGCTCGGGCACGTGGCCAGGTGGTGCCAGTCCCGCTGGAGGCCACAGCCAGGTGCTGTCGGGCTCTGTGCCCCACTCCCACTCTGGCTCTGGCTGCTGCGGGTGCTGACATGACACATGACACGACGCTCACTAAATCACGCACCCTCCTTCCTCCTCTCTCTCCCTCCCTCACCCATTAATGAAGTGAAATAAATTTTCCATTTTTAAACATGAAGTTTTAAAAAAGAGCTGCAATTCTGCGCACATGCAATTCCCAGCGGGAGGGGAGAGCGGAAGCGGGCCCTTGTGCTAAATACAGAACAAAGCCTTCTGTCTGAAAATACCTACGAGGAGCTAACAAATGCTAATGACAAAATAATGTATGGGGGGTTTAACGCTGGATGCTTTTTATCAGCAAATTAGCGCAGTTATTATGCTGCAAATGCATTTAACAATAATTTGTTTCAATAACTGTAGAACTGGTATTTTAAAAAATATACACCATATTTAGAACACTTCATCCATGAAGGACCATTATTGTTTTTTCCTCCCCAGAGAGTTATAAAGGTCTCTCTTACAAGTGAAAGAAATACAATCATCACCCTTCACAGCTCAGTTACTCTCTTTTATTTTATTCAGAGCCATTTAAAGTTTGTGTTTTTAAAGGAAAAAGAGCAAGTGTCTTTAAAGGGTCAGGGCTGGAGAGGGCTCGGGGCCCCATGTGCGGGCTGGGATTTGGCTGGGATTGCAGGTGTGGTGGATGGGTGAGCCCACAGCATGGCATGAGCAAGATGCTGGCACGGGCAGAGGGCAGCTCTGCCTCCACCACTGCTCACCTGGCATCGCTCACTGCTACAGCAGCCCCAGCACGGGCTCCTACTGCAGCTGGGTCTCCAGGGCCCAGGAGCGAGGTGGGAACAGGCAGCGGTTTCTGGCCAGGGCAGATGGGTGCGGGGCCTGCCCAGGGGCTCTGCCCACGGAGTGGTCTTGGCCACGGGGTGGTCTTGGCCACGTGCAGGCAGCACTGCTCTGAGCAGCAGCCACTTGTTTACAGCCCAGCTCTTCAGTCACAAACCATTAAGGAAGAGAAACAGCTACATAGACACTCGCTGGAAGTGGATTCATGTGTAAATCAGCTGCTTTTAAAATTTCACTGAGCATGAAAGTTCACCTTTAAAATCGACATAAAGCACAGCTGTTCCCAGGGCATCCAAGGCACAACCCCGCAATCCCACGGGAGAGGATCCATTTAAATGTGTAACACAAGCGTAGGGCTGTCAGAAAGTTGAGGCTGCATCTACGCCTTCAAACCCTTTCTTGCACCAGGGCAGTCAAAAGTGGCACCCAGCACCAGGCAGTGGTGTGCTGCTGCCTCCAGAGCTGCTGCTCCATGGTGCCGGTGCTGGCCGGGACAGTGGGTCAGTCGGTCAGCTGGCCATGTGCCACACAAGTGCTTGGGACGGCTGCACCGGGGTCTGGAAGCAGCCAGAAAATGCTGCACAAGTTGGCTTTCTGGAGTATATAGGAACAGGATCCTTGTCTGGGATAGGCTGCAGCCCAGCCAAGTGTGAGCGCTGCTCCATTCAGCAAGGCCACTCCGGGAATTCCCAGGAAGTGCCAGTGTGGCACTTCTTCAGGCCTCTGGTGAGTTCTGGTTGCTGCTGGGGAGCCAGCTCTGCTCTCAGCTCACCCAGCCAGCACTGCTGGCTGATAAAATCAAACAATAACTTCCAGGACAGTCTACTCACACCATAAACAGCTGAAAGAAAATCCATCTCTTCTCCATGCAAAACCACTGATGAGTTCATGAACTGTGCCGGGCAATAAATCACTTGCGCTTATGCAGAAGAGACGAGGTTTTTGGGTTCCTAATAGGCACTCTGACAACGTGATTGCTCCATATTTCTTTGTAGCTGTCACCTTTGCAGGCCTGTCAATGCTCCTAATCTTTTTTCATTGCAATGTCAAGTTTTGGTAAGCAAAGAGGTAGAAGGTGGGATGGGATGTGAACAATACTGGGACCAGCTTCCTGAGCCCCTCCTGGAGCCCTGTCCCTCCCGACAGGAGCACCCCCATGGGCTGCCACCCCACTGAGGGGGCAGAGGGGCTGGCACCAGCACGTCGGGACAGCCACCAGCTCCCCGCTCCCCTTCCTGCTCCCTGTCATCCTTCCCCTCTCTCTGCCCCCTCTCCCAACACCATCCTCTGCCTTTTCCTCCCACCAGACCTGCTGATGCAGAGGTTCTGCTCCCATGGGAAGACAGCCAGCACTGAGCCACCAGTGCAGACCAGAAAACACACCTTTAATATTCAGCATCTGGATAGACAATAAAAACTGGGACAAATAATCTAGTTGAGGCAATTACCTTAGCATAAATGTATATATTATTTATAAATGGCTTTGAATATATAAATAATATTGATAAAATTTGCATGAGTAAAAAGAGACATAATTACCAAATGATGCCTCAGAGCAGTGTATCCTGCTGGCTGCTTGCTGCCCTGATTGTCATCCAGGGGACCCTGCCCCAGTCCTCTTCTCCTGCTAAAAATATGACACACACACATTTAACTGAGCTAAAAAAATAGAGCCTAGAACAGAGAAACCAGTTTAGAAAAGTGTCTGGCTGTCAGTCAGCATTTCCCCAGCAGCTTTGGCTGGGTTTTGAGTGGGATTTTAGAATGCAGTGTTTCCTGGGGATGTAATTCAGGACAGGTTTCAGAGATCTGCAGAGACAAAAGTGCATTTTCCAGCAGCTGGGGCTCGTGGGGCTGTGACCCTCAGGAATGCCGGGATGTCCCTGCCCCGCTGCCAGCACTCACCACTGTCCCTGGGTGCCACAGCTGTGACCTGCTCTTCTCCTCCTCTTGAAAGGGCCAGGAAACTCTATGGGCTTTTACTGAAACCACAAGTGGCTTTTGTAAAGTTAATTTCACCAGCAAAGTGAACACATAAACAGTGGAGCATAAACAGGAGCAGTGAGCTGAGCACTTGCTGGTGTCTGAGCCATGGCGAATGAAGTTGTCTGAGCCTGGCGTGTCCCACACGCAGCTCTTTAATAAAACTGGCTGAGATTTGTTGATAAGCCTGAAGCAAAGTCAATGTGAAGTGTCAATCCTGCCTGTTCACAGGAGCCTTTGGGGGTCAAGCTGCTTCCTCGCTATGATGGCCGTATCACAGATATGTCAGCCGTGTGTTAACTGTTTTCTTACGGATCGTGCTCAGATCGGACACGAGATGCAGATAAGCCAAAGCAGAAGGGCTGGGGCCGAGCTGTGCCATGCTGTTCTGTGCTGTGCCAGCCCAGCCTCACACAGCCCTGCGGGGCCTTGGCAATCTGTCCTGTAGCCACACCGGCCAGGCCTGGGTGGCAAAGGCAGCCGCTGGCACTGACACACTGAGTGGGGAGCCACAGGCACTAAATCCCACTTAGCCTGTGGGTTCCACCACGCGTGCCAGGCTGTGCCATGTGGGATGAGCATCTAATGGCTGCACAGTCTGCACTAAGTGAAGCTGAGAGAGAAGAAGTCAAAAGAAGTGGGGTTTAATTAAGTATCAACCAAGATTTATGCAACTTTCTCTCTCCATCATAAATATTAATAAGGAGCAAGTGGTGGCTCTGTGTGGCAGGCACTGTCGAGCCATGAAGGGATGTTAATTCCAGGCTCTTTGAGATGGACTAAGCGTGACACAGAGCCTCTTTGATTTGGAATATTCCTTGGGTTTAAAAGTTAAATAACATGAAGGGGGATTTAGTGGGTAGTAAACCATTAGTGAGGCTGGGATTTAAACTCCAGTATGCATGTCCTGTATTTCACGATTGCCAAACTGATTAATGGAAGCATTGCCAGAGGAGCTCCTTTGACAACACTGGGTGTCCCTGGCAGGATTGTGAAGGCCAGACCAGCAGTGCTGGGATGTGGGGCCACTGGAGCATGAGTGCCATGGGGGGCTGCAGAGGGGGTCCCAGGGAGGGGGAGCAGGAGTAGGGCCACCCAGGGCCACCCCCCTGTCTCGCACAGTCCGCAGGCAGTTATTAAAGGTGACACGGCCGGCCTGAGGAAGGACTTGCAGAGCCCACTAAATCTCCAGCCATCCCTTAAATAAAACTTTATGCTGGCTAATAAATTTTAATAGTACTTGTCAGTGCTTGATAACTGCAACCATTTGACAGAGGAGGAGCAGCACTGGTGTCGGAGCTTGGCTGTGCCATGCATGGTGCCCACCATGCCCGCTGTGCTGCCCTCTGCACTGCTGCTTGCCATGTCCCCACAGAAACAAGCAAATCCTGCCAGCTCCCTCTCTCCCAGTGGCAAACCATCCCTTCCTGCTGTGCACTGAGGAACAGGCATCTTCTAGGGCTGGAAAATAACTGCAGCCTGAGGGGAGAAGCAAAGGGCTCTGCAGGTGACGTTTGCATTGCAACTCAACACCACCACCGGTGTGACACAGCTCAGCGTTTCACAGGCACCACTGCAGCTCAGGTTTGGTTTCCACATCCTCAGGCCACTGCCTGGTGCAGTTCTGGGTCTGCTGGCAGCCCCAGCCACTACACAGCACAAACGTGCAATTTCAGCCCTGTGTCCAGCGAGGTGAGGAAGTGTCAGACACGTGTTTGTGAGGCGGTGGGCTGTCGCCCAGCAGAACAGGCACAGTGGCATCTGGCCTTTGGCTGTGGCTTCTCAGCCACATTGCAATAATCAATAATGGTAATAATTATTACAGGAGCAGCATGAATGTCTGATCAAATTAAATCACACCAATAATTTTCATGTTTTATTAAGTAAAAGCCTCTCTCTGAAGAGGTTTGTTGGTGCCACAGTGTCTTTGGTTTGCCATAGCAGGGCATCGTGACATACTCAAGCACAAGCCCACTCTGGAGGGATGGGGGCCCTCGCTTCCCTCTCTGCTGGCCCACATCCAACCGTACTTGGGGTTGGCACAGACTGTGGATGGGCACAGGGATGCTGTGGGACCCCTGGGCAGAGCCAAATGGACCTTTCCCTCCCCTCCCAGCTGCTTCCAGGGGGTTCTGCAGGGCAGTTTGGGGAGCTTAGGTGGGAAAAGGGAGTTTGTCCCCATGCCAGCAGCCAGAGCCATCACCTCCAGTTAAGCCTGGATTCCAGAGGCTCCATACGAAGCAGGAGTGGGGTTGAGCCCTGCCTGGGAAATTCACGTCTCATTAGCACAGCTTTATACTGGCCTTAATTAGCACAGGTTAAGATCACTCATCCTCTGGCCATCTATTTTTAGGAGCTCTATAAGACTGGGAAAAGATACCCTTACATGGCGTCCAAGCTGAGCCACCAACATGTCAGCATCTTCCCCTCACTAAAGGTCTCATAATCCTCCACAAGCCCTGTGGGCTGCAGGGGCCAGGGGACAAATCTCAGCTGGGTGGGCCAGTGGTGACCTGACTCAGTCCCTTGCAGTGCCAGCCTGGTGCTTGGACCCAGCCACTTGGGCAAATAATTGGGGTTTTTTAATTTGCTGGTTGAACAGAGAGTGAGGAGACTAAAAAGCAATTTATGCCATCTCAAACCTGTAATTTTCAGTGTGTTTGGGGACAGAAAATAAAAACTTTTGCTTTTGGAACAATGCAATGTCATGTTTGGGATTTTGGGGGGAAATTATAAAGAATAATCAAAAAGTTTTCAATTTTCAAAAATTGATCTGAGGCCAACAAGTTTCTTGGATTTCACGAAAAAAAAATCGGTAGTCTGGTAACTGTGTTTTTCATTACTAATTCAAAACTCTTTTCAAACTTTACTCAGGACCCTGAGCCAGGATTAACACCAGACCTTATCCAACTGCAGCACCTCCCAGCAGCCTCCCGCGGATGTCAGAGCCCATTGAGGCCTGGCTGCTGGGCTGAGGCAGTGCCTGCTGCTGGGACAGCAGGACCCCCTGCCCTGTGCTAACCCTGCCGAGGGACGGGCTCACCCGTGGCATGCGTGATGGATTTGTTCATCGTGCAGGCAGCGATGGTTATGGCTGAGCACATGTGTGTGCCCGGCACGAGCAGGAGACAGCAGCTGCCTCCGAATGTGGCATGTGGGAACAGACTGGATTTAACTCGCAGGACAGGGGAACACCGTGCAGCAGCAGATCCTGTGGAAAGGATCAGCTCCCTCTGCGTAATAGCATTTCCTTCCTCTCTCCCTCACCCGCTGCCGTGCAGCACGGCTGCACACTGAGATTTCATGTAATTTTGTTTTAGTGCAGAATTTAATGTTAAGTTTAAATATGTAATTATCTTTAATTGAAATTACATCCATGCTTTTCATTAACAAGATGCACAGAGTGAGCAGTGTAAGGCGGCGCCGTGCGGGAGCGGGGCTGCTGCGGAGCTGTCCCGGCCGAGTCCCGCAGCTCCCACCGAGAGTCCGGGGCGGGTGTGGGGGAGCCGGGGGTGGGGGTACCCTGCCTGCGCCCACCGCCCGGCCTCGGCACGGGCAGGGCGTCCTGGCCCCGCGCCCCTTCCCGGCCCTTCCAGCGGGCGCTGCTCACGGGGTGTCTCTGCGCCGCCACGGGAAGCCCGAGCACCGCGGATGGCGCTGCCCCGACGGTTCCCCCCGGCCCCGGGGCGCCCGTGACCGGCCCGGAGCCGCGCGGAGCCGCCGCGCCCGGTCACCAGGGGGTAGCATCGGCCCGTCGGCCCCGCTCCGCTCCGCCCGGCACCGCACGGCAGCTCCTCCGCTGCCCCCGCTCCCCGGCAACCGCGGCTCCTCCCGCTGCCCCGCTCCCCGGCACCGCGGCTCCTCCCGCTCCGCTCCCCTCGCTCCACCGGCACCGCGGCTCCTCCCGCTCCGCTCCCCCCGCTCCCCCGGCACCGCGGCTCCTCCCGCTGCCCCCGCTCCCGGCACCGCGGCTCCTCCCGCTCCGCTCCTCCCGCTCCCCGGCACCGCAGCTCCTCCCGCTCCGCTCCCCCCGCTCCCCCGGCACCGCGGCTCCTCCCGCTCCGCTCCTCCCGCTCCCCCGGCACCGCGGCTCCTCCCGCTCCCCCCGCTCCTCCCGCTCCCGGCACCGCAGCTCCTCCCGCTCCCCCCGCTCCTCCCGCTCCCCCGGCACCGCAGCTCCTCCCGCTCCCCCCGCTCCTCCCGCTCCCCGGCACGCCGGGTGCCGCCGGTTGTCCCTCTCCGCCCCTCTGCCCGTTTGCCCGCACCACCCGCAGCTCCCGTTCCCCTTGCTCCTGCTGCGTCCCCTGGCAACGCCTGGGTTTTGCCCGTCCCAGGGCCCAGCCATCCGTTTCTTTTCCAAAGCATTTCGGTAAGTGATCCTAAAATCGCATTTTCATCAGTGAACCCAAACCGTATTTCACTGCAGGCCCGACCCCTGCTGTCACGTTGCATAGGAAAAACCATCCGTTCCCAGATTTGGTCCTTTTCAGACCGTAAGGTCGGTGATTCAAGTGGACATTAAACTAATCCAGAGAGACAACGTGGTTATGACTGTCTGGTGGCTCTTCTGGAAACCTCCACATCCTTTCAAATTCCTCATGGTGATCCCCCCCTCCAGCGGCTCCGCTCCCTGGCGCCACAGGGGAACACCAGGACAGCTCAATCTGCATATTTAAAAAACCCAGGCTGGTCCAGGATGTGTTCTGCATCTTCACAGTTCCGATTGCATAACCTGCCCCTCACCCTGACACGGGTTGGAGGGACACGCCAGTGGCTAAGCCCCGTCCCGGTGGAGGGACTCTGGGCACTGGCCGTAGTCCTTGGGAGCCCTGGTCCGTGCAGAACAGCATGGGCAGAGCCATGACCCTGCAGCTGGCACTTGCCACGGACCCTGGTTCTACATTTTTGTTGTAATGTTTCCTAATGTTTCACCCAAGAACCCATAAATTTCACCAGAACAAGCCCATAAATGGTTGGTCTGAGGAGAAAAGGACAGATTGCCCCAGGTTGTAACTCTACAGTGAGAGGCCTTAAAGAAGCTCTTGATAAACAGGCACTGTGTGGGCACAGGACTGTCATCAGGGATGGGGCTCCCCCACCCATCGGGGGCTGAAGCCTGTGAGCCCCCCTGGCTGCTCCCCCAGACCTGCCTCCTCCACCCAGGACATAGGAACAGGGACGGGTCCTCCATCTGCCCCAATACTGTGCTTGTGTCATTCATGTCCTGGGGACAACCAGGGCACGGCAAACATGGCACAGTGCTCCAGAGGAGCTGCCCAAGAGTGCAGGGTCCGGTGCCATGCTGGGACAGGCAAATGAACACACCCCCAGTTATCAGCTAAATATAAATTTCTCTCAAGAATTATTTTAAAAGCAAGGAGAAGGACCTTGCTGAGTGTGACTGGTCATTGCACTCAGGTCTTTGCTGCCTCCAAAGCAGCTCCTGCATCTTTTGCAAGCATGAATCCTATGGATTTATACTAAATGCTCTTCAGCCTTGTTAGCAGCAGCCAGTGGGACAATCAGCATGTGCTAAAGTCCTGCTCTGACAGTGCTATCAATTAAATATCAATTAATCTGTTAATCAGTACAGAGGATACACACAACAATACTATGATGGCCAGTTTCTAACCCTGGGTTGTTTCATGCCAGTCCCACATATGCAGCTTGACGGGAATGTTATTTTCTTGTGAGAGGGTTTCAGACTGGGATTTCCAAGCTGTGGGGCAGAGCTGGACCAGCACTACCAGGGCATTCCCAAAGGCACTCATGAATACAGCTAAAGAGCTTCCTTCCTCCACATCTCCCATGTTTGCACCTTCTACCATGCTCATTTTCAGACAGAAAATCACAGAGAATTTGGAGAAAAAAGTGTTCAAGAATTTTGGAATTTGCTTCTGAAAAGGACGAAACTAAATTTGCCATGGAAGCTGTCTCAAATTCCTATCCCAGCTGTGGCAATAGGACAGATGCCAAAACCCTGGTGTCCCAGACCTTGCTCTGAGGGTTCTGTCTCTAGAGCACTCTTTGTTCTTCCTGCCTTTCTCCTTTGCTCCATGACCTTTCACACTAGGACATCTCCCCATCTGTGTCCTTTCACCCTGCGAACCCCTGAACACTTGTCCCAGTAAAGCCAGGACAGGTGGCCACAGAGACCTTTTCACCTCGGGTATGTCCTGCCTGTGCCTTAACCTGATTTGGATGTGTCTGTGATGTGAGTGATACACCTACCCAGAGCCCGAGACCTCCAGAAGCCACTGCTCGTTTCCATAGACCCCCATAAATGGATAACTGGCTCTTTTAATCTTGTTACTAAATTGTAATGGAATTATCCCTCTAATCCCTTGGAGCAAGAGCAGAACTCAGCCACCAATATAAAATAAAAAAAAAAAACCAACCTATAGTAATCATAGATTTTAAAAGTATTTATTTTGTGCTGCTCTCAGATGGGCTGTATGTAAAATTTTATTTCAGAGGAATAATGTCACATAGTGCACTTTGTGGCTGCTCTGTGATTAAGTCCTTTTTAATCTGCCATGTGTGTGGAGGTGCAGTGCTTTCCCATCACAGCTCCCTCCTGCCAGACTCTCCACTAATGGCGTTACCGGATTATCAGAAAGAGGCGGAATTACCCAGCTACAGGAGGGTTTTGCTCTGATCTACTTAGCAGCCCAGGCCATTCCAGGGCAGGAGAGCTCAGGGATGTAAGCCTGTTTCCTTCTCAGGAGCATGTGCTCCTCACTGCTCTATTTTCTTACAAGAAACTTTCTAGCTGGTAAATCTGTTTAGAGTGATTGGTTTCTGTTGCTGCTCTGTCTGTCTGTCTGTCTGCTTCCTCACAGGTAGGAGCTGCCAGGTTGGGCAGTTGGCACTGCTGACAGTGGGATGAGAGGCAAAGACGGGGCCAGCAGATGGGGCAGCAGTGCTGGGAGCTGGGGCTGCCTGGGCATTGTCACGGCAAGCACAGCAAAAGCATGTTTGATCCAGGAACCACTGGCGATAGGATGGGGAATTGCAGTTGGCTCTGGAGCCTGAGGTACCTGGTGCCATCAGGAAAAGGCAGCTGGCGCTGCCACAGTCAGCGCACGGAGCCATCCTGCTGTCACCCCACACAGTGCTGCCTCCTCGCCAGCACTGCAGTAACAGGTTCTGCTCATTCCTGTCCAACCACAGCTCCCAGACCTCAGCTCCGAGGGAAGGTGGTGATGCAGAGATGAGGACTGTGGATCAGAGGCTGTGGCCAGTCCAGAAAGGGCACGGCGAGAAGGGCTTTGCTTCCCACAGCACAACCCTGATGGCGTGGGAGCACAAGGGAAATCATCTGGTTGATGCAGGAACATCCTGGAAACAGACGGGACAGGGCCAGAACCACGTCCCCAGCACAGGGGCTCGCAGTGGCATCTGTGCGACCTGGAGGAGGAAACGTCGCGGGAGCTCCAGCCCTGGTTTGCTCCGCGCCTGGCACGTGGGCGAGGCAGGGAGCGGGAGAGGAGAGGGTTAGGGATGTGCCAGCGTCCTGTCACAAAGCATTTGCTGACCTTTCCATAAATATTTCTCAGAAAGGCTAAGTGCCCGGGTCAGTTCAGAGGGTGCCGTGCTCGCTCAGCGCTTTGCCTGGGGCCGCGGCCGCGGCTGCTTTGACAAACAGCAGCTGACCCGAGCACTGCGGGCGCACGGCGAGCGCGGCCGAGCCGCGGTGCGGGGGCTGCTGACGGCCACGGCTGCCTGCCTGGGCAGGTGAGGCTTCAGGGAAATGAACGCAATTTTGCCCTCAGAAAACTGAATGCTGCAGAACACGAGGCATTTATTAAATGCTGCTTCTCACTTGATGGCTTTGCCTGGATTTTCTAACCCCAAATTAAAGAGGACTAATCTGTTCCCATTGAAAACACCGGATATGAAGTGGAAAGAGTTTAGTGGAAGGTCACATCACCTGACTTAAAACAACATTACATGAAGGGGAAAAAAGGGCTTCACTGGGATGATTTTAAATGTGAAGTGTATTTCCTCTTTTTTTGTCATTTGATGGCAAAGATTACAACATGAAAACAAAAGCCTGGAGATTGATGCAGTGAATCTAATAGCCCAGGCCCTGAAAAAACTGTGCTGCTACATACAATCACCCCATAAGCACAGGCTGTCAGGAGGATGTACTGCGGCTGGCATGCACTTTACCAGTTCTACCAGTCTGCAAAAAATCTGCTGCTTTCTTACATCTGGGTCACACTGGACCAGCTTGCATTGGTGAAAATGAAGCTGATTCGATAGCACCTGGTGACAAATCTACATGAGAGTGCCTGCGCACATGAGGCTGCAGGCTGCACTAGATGAGCTGGGCTGGAGTGGAGCAGCTGCACACGTTGCTCCGGGTCCTCGCACGCTGCCCTGGCCACATCTGTGAGCAAGCAGTCCATGGGGAGGGAGGCAAGGGAGAGCCTTGCTGCACCGCGAGCCTTCAGCATGCTTCCCTTTCCATGCCAAGTACCTGGCACGCCAGCGCTGTCCTGAGCTCTGTTCTGCTCCCACTCTGACTCAAATGCTGTCTGCAGCTGCACACGGCTGCTCCCCGCTTGGCTCACCTCCGGCTGTTATCCCCCTGCCCGCTTCCTGGAGGTGCTGGCTCAGAGAGTGGATTTGCCAAAGGTGGTGTCAGAAGTTCAACACCCCCACAGCATCCAAACTGCTTGGGAAATGCTCAGGAGGCTGGCACAAGTGCCAGGGGCTCGGCGTGCCCCCCGTGCTGACACACGCTCAGGCAGTGGGTTCACGGGCTGTTCCATGACCCGTGAGCACAGGAATGCTGTGCGTGGGAATGCCTTGGGCCCCAGCCTGCAGAGATTTATGTACGTGCTTAACTCTTAGCAGATGAGAAATCCCATTGAGACTATGCATATGCTACAGGTTAAAGACAGGCATAAAGCTTTGAAGAGTCTAAATCTTGGATTATAAAGATTATAAATTTCCAGAGGACAAGGATAGCCTCTGTCTGGAGGGCAGCAGGGTCCTGCAGGTGACGGACAGCTCCTGCCTGCAGCTGCACCACCTCACCTTCCTGCCCTGGCAGGTACCTGCACGGCAGGACTGCCCCAGTGTGCAGCCCCTCTGGGTGCCTGGCATGTCTGAGGAGGGGCTGGCAGGCTGGTGCTCCTGGTGTGGTGTCAGGGAATGCATTTCTCAGCGCACTGGCTTCAGCAACTCAGAGGAAAGGGAATGCAATGAGAAACAGATGATATATCCATTCCTGGAGCTCCTAAACTCATAATCAGGACTGCAGAGCAAGTAGCAGGCAGGTGGTGACCAGGAGAGCCCCTAGGTGCAGGGCTTCATGTGGGCATCGGCCCCTCGCCTGCTGCTGTAGCAGGACCACGGGGAGCTGATGCAGCAAGAACTGAATACAGAAACTGGGATGTGCCTGAGCTTTGCCAGAGCAGCCACGCTCGGGTCGGGCAGCAAGGCCCACGGTACAGGTCCGGGGTTTCAGGGTCCCAGCTGGGCCCCAGTGACCCAGCCCTGGCACAGGGAGCGCCACAGCATGAGGGTGGCACCAGCCACCCAGCTTTGCTTCCAAAAGATGGGGCAAGGGGAAACTATTTCCTGCTACTCTGTACTTTTAATTCATACTTTCACAGCTCTGCCTGTCCTAAATCCCGAGCAGATGGTGCAACTCAGCCCAGCTCCTCAGTTTGATGATCCCTGGGGCCTTCCTGCAAAGTGTACATTTCAAAGGATAATTCCACAAGCACTTCTTACCCTGATCTGGAGCCTTCTGAGCATCCGTGTCCTTCATCCCTCTTCACACAGCCCCGCCCTGCCTCACGACAGCTTCCACCGGGGTTCCCTTTTCCATTTAAAAGGTTGGTGGAGTCACAATCTCTTACGGCCTTTGAAGCAAAGGGAGATCTGAGATGCAAGAACCAAAATAAAAATAAAAAGAGAAAAGGAGGAAAATCCCCTTATGACTTTCCTGATTTCTCCTGCAGAAACTGGGGCCACCCCCAGCCTCCGAGCTGGGTAAGCTGTCCCCCAGGCCGGGGTGACACAGTTGGGCAGGTTTTGCCCTTTGCAGAGGAGCCCCTTCCCTGCACCCGCAGCCCCTTTCTGTGCTCGAGGAGCATTTCTGCACTAACAAACCCCGTTTGATAATTGTGTTGCAAAGCCTCACTCTGAATATTTAATAGAATTATTGCTAGTTATCAGCACGGGGAGGTGATAAATCACTGCCGCCTTTGCCCACCACCAGCCAGAGCCATTAGTGGGTTTCAATCATGGTTCCCACCCTGCCCTCGGGCTGGGATGACCATGAATTAAAAAGAAAAACAAACAACCAACCTTCCCCCCCTCTTCCCCCACCACCCCTCCCCGCTCCCCAGGCTTCATCCCGCTAAGAAATAAAAGCGAAAGCAGTGCTGCTGGGCTGTGGGCTGGGTCCTGCTGCCCCCAGCACCACACGCCCCAGTTCCCGCTGCCCTCGCCCCCCGCTCTGCCCCCTCCGCGCAGGAACGAGGTGATCTTTTAGCTGCCCTTTGTCTTGGAAAAAAATTAATTCTCATTTGCATTACCTCGACTAAATGTCACCCACCGATATTTTGTTAGACATTAGCAATGCTGGCAGAGAGGGGCACGGGATAATTGCGTTCTGCCTAGCGCTGGGATTTACATAATTTCAGACAGCAATTAAAGAATCCCTGGGAATTTTTTTTTCCCTTCCAACCTCTCCTACAAAGAAAGTGTTCGTTTACATTAAGCGCTCAGCTCCTCGCTGTTCATTTGCATAAAATTAAAGGTTTTTGTGTTCTGGAACAGCAGGGTAACATTTAAAATTCCGTTTCAAAAAGCTCACCTTAGAATAATAAAATGTTAATATCATTTCACGGGCTGGAGAAGGTTGCCAGCTGCCTTTCACTTCAAACTTTTACCCAATACTAACTGTTAGGGTGGGTGATATTATTATTGGGGGTTTTTTTGTTAAGATATAAACTTTCTTGAAAAAGTGGAGGGCTGTGAATGTGCCTCTGGATGGGTCTCTGCAGGGCTACTCCAGAGCAGAATGTTTGTTTACTCCATAGTTTTTTAATTAAAAAATCATGCAAAAGAGCAGCAGCGGAATATTATAGGCTTTAATGTGCCGTCATACGCCGTGCTAGGAGAGGAAATGCAATTTGGATCGAACCCCGTTCATTTGCATTCACGGAACACCAGTGACCTCCGCCCTGGGGCTGCGCTGCCGTGGCCGGAGCGGGCGTGGAGGGGCCGGGGGGGAAAGAGAGCCGAGCCTCGGTCCTTGTTCCCCGGCTGGGGGGTCCCTCCAGGCCCTCTCCCTCCTGCAGGCTCCCCTGCAGCCCAGGGCAGGTGGAGGGGCTGGCGAGGAGCAGCACTCGCCCAGCTCCCGGCGCTCGGGCTCCCACCCAGCCGCACCCTCCCGGACCCCTCGGAACTGGGGCTCCCACCCAGCCGCCCGCTCCGCCACTGCTCGGGGTCTCCCAGGACCGGCAGCCCCCGTCGGCGGCCGCAGCCCCGCAGCCATCGAGGAGGAGGATGGGGGCTCCGCGGGGCTCCGAGCCCACCCGTGCGGGAGAGGGCTGGGAGCCGGGGCCGGGCTGCCCGAGCTGAAGCTCCCTCAGCCATCAGCTGCCTTCATTCTGAGCCCTCTGTCAGCTCTGAATAATAAAAAATGACATTTCCGTTTGAGGATGACACTGTTGCGGTCCCTGGGTGACCTTGCTCGTGTCACCGGGGTCTCCGGTGCCAGTTGTCCGCAGCATTGCCCATCCCGGGCACCGCGGGCAGAGGCCGCGGCAAGGCAGGTGGTGATAGGGAGGGGACACTGCCTCCCCCAATGCCCCCAGTGCGGCCAGACAGGGCTGGCACCCACCAGTAGGTCCTGCATGGCTGCGCCGGAGCTCGGCAGCCAAACCCGGGGCGGGGGTGTCCGGTTTTTGAGGCAGTGCCACCAGCACCCCCTCAGCCTGTGCCTGCCCCCCGGGCAGCAGCCTGGCTGTGGGACGGACACGGGCAGAGGTTGAGAGACCGGGCTGCCCTGCCCCAGCTCACACTCATCCTCCCCCTTCATCCGCCTCACGCCGCCTGCCCGCGCTGGCACCGCTGCCCCGCGGCCGCCAGCCCTCGCCCCCGCCCGCTGTCCCGCAGCCACTCTGTCCCCGCTGGTCCCCACGGCCGTCGAGGGGGTTTCCCTCACAGAGGGACTCGGGAAGCAGGCGAGGAGGGAGCAGATCTTCCACCTGGCGTCCTCTTGTCTGCCACCATTTGGGGCTGCTGTAGGATTGTAGCAAAAAGTGTTTCATTAAAAATGAATCCGAATCCCAGCCGTTGTGGGAGAATATCGAGCACAGCCTGCAGTCCCTAGTGCCCATGTTGGATTCCTGCTTCAGTCTCCAGGCCACTGTAACTCCCACCTGCCTGCCAATATTTCCACGTTTTCTTAATGATTTGCATAGGGTATCTGCACCTTTGTAGTCGCATCAGCCACAGGCACAGGGCAGGCTCAGGCTCACAAGCACCCAGCTCACCAACAACCTGCTATAAATGTTTTCTGAACTGTTTAGTATTTCCGGGAGGTGGGAATTATCATTGCATCCCTGTAAAAACGAATACAAATCAGGATCGGCATGCTGTGCACTTCACCCGAGAGCTCACGAGTGGAGCACGTGCCAGTCTGGTGTCAGCCAGTGTCATTGTCACCCACGTCATCTCATGTGCCAGGACACATCCCCGAGCTCCAGGTTTCTGTGCTCCTGACACACTCCTCCTGGGAGGCTTTAAAAGCCAACACCAAGCCCAATTGCTGTGGGTGAACAAAGCAACAAGCAGGCAGCAAAGCTGAGGCTGGGGAATGGAAGGTTTTACTTGGGGGAAGAGTGGAGTAACCCAGTGCAACAAACTTGAAAATGGAAAGGAAAAAGATTTGCTTTGGAATTTCTCTTAGGAAAAGTCATCAATTCCTTTTAAAATTTTTCACTTCAAAATATGTTTTCATTACTTTTACATTATTTTATGACATCAGTACTAGTGCATAATGTGACCTGTCATATCATGTCAAGTCATGTCATAATATGCATAATAGTAGAGAAGTGCATAATATTACATGTCATATTGACATAATCAGAATATTCTATTATTATTGACTTCATCAAACTAATTATAAAAAAACATGAAATACTTTGCTGTAGAAAATAAGATTAAGAAGGTGCAACCTATAAAAAATTAGTTATTTCCCTTTGCAGCCACATTTTTAGGCATTTTCAATGTATTTGTATGAAAATATTTACATTAGCATATTACATCATGTTATGCACCGCTGTATGTAACTTCATGGAAAAATGGAATAAGATAAATTAAAACAGTCCAAGTCAAATTTTCTGTTTAAAATTGTTTCAATTTTTTTTCATAATAGACAATTCTCAAAACAAAATTCAGCAAATTCTTCTGTGTGTGAAATCTAAAAGTCCCTCTCATGAAATCCCTACCTGAGAGCAGCAGCTGTAAACAACACTCTGCGTGTCCAGAGCTAGGCAGTGGAGCTGGGGAAGGGTCTGGGGCTGAGGAGTGGCTGAGGGAGTTGTGGGGCGCTCAGCCTGGAGAAAAGGAGGCTCAGGGGGGACCTTCGGGCTCTCCACAACTCCCTGACAGGTGAGGGATTGGGCTCTGCTCCCCGGGAACAAGGGACAGGACAAGAGGAAACAGCCTCAAATTGTGCTGGGGAGGTTTAGATTGGATATTTGGAACAATTTCTTTAGGGAAAGAGTGGTCAGGTGTCGGCAGAGGCTGCCCAGGGCAGTGGTGAAGTCACCTTCCGCGGAGGGATTTAAAAGATGTGCAGATGTGGCACTTGGGGACAGGGGTTGGACTTGGTCTTAGAGGGTTTCTCCAGCCTCAGTGATTCCACGACTTTGTATGGATCAGTCTCTTAGAATCACTGACAGCCCATGATGCCCGTGGAGGGGCAGTGCTGGCGGGGCTCCCTGCAGGGTCTGACACGTCTCGCGCCCACGCCCTGGCCAGCGTGTGCCCCTCGCGTGTGCCCCTCGCGTGTGCCCCTCGCGTGTGCACAGCGCCGGGCCCCCCGGGATTTCTAATTGACTTGACAAGTTATGAATTGCCAAACTTGGTTGTGATTGCTGTGAAGAATGGTACTTTAAAGGACTCAGTATCTGTATATCTGCCTTTGATGAACATTGGCTTTCTGAGCTTAGATCTTATTTATTTACCCTTGGAGCAGGTTCATTACTATGTATTAGGTAGATATGACATATTTATGGAAATATGGGGACTCTTTGTGGAATATATTAAGATTAAATAAATCATTGACTATGTGGTCAAGAACTACAGCAATCCTGATGAATGACTCCATGATTTTTTTTTGGATCCTTGTACAATTTTAAGAGCCATCCCCTTTGTCTTCCTGGACTCCTGCAGAACTTCCTGCACCACCCTAAACACACTGGGAATGCAGGATGTGCACCTTCCCTGAGAGGAAGCGCCAGGTCCCAGGTGAGCTATAGGGAAGGTACCTGGGAGACCTCCAGATACCAAAACCCACCCCTGGGAACCTGCTTAACAAGCTGAGAAATTGTTCCAATTTGGTTATCCGAGTCCCATCCACTGTGATCTGCCGTGTGCATCCATTAGCCAATAAATTTACATATCTAATGGTGCATTTTCCCAAGTTAGTGATAATTACATTTAAAACAGCTATTTTGATACAAACCAAGGACAGCCACGGCTAATGACATAAATGTCATTCCCTGTGTCCCCTTGGCCTCAGTATAAACACTGGAGATGGGCAGAGCACAGTCCATGGAGCCAGAGCTCCCAAGGAGCTCGTTGGGTCGGGCTCTTCCTCCTGCACCAGGCACATTTGTTTTCCAGCACCTTTGCTGCCATTAAGTACCTGCTCCCCACGCTGCCCTCCTGGGTGCCAGTGTCCCTCGGGGGCACTGGGCACAGGCTGGGCACAGGCTGGGCACAGGCTGGGCCAGCCACCACAGCTGGGCATGTGCCACGTGTGCCTTTTGGCTCAGGACAACCAACAAACACCTGCAAATACTGGGGGGTTCTTAAGGATAGTTAAGTAGCAAACTATCTGTTGATAATAAAATTTGCTTGCTTCTCACAGATATCCAATTTGCCTACTATCCAAAGAAAGGAATTGGGTGTCTGCTTCCTAAATTGTTTTAATCTCTGGCAAAGAGTGCTTCTGGCAGAGTCCCTCAGCTGGAAAATAGGAAATGAGTTAGAAACAACAGACAAACGTGAATAATGCAGAGCTTAAGATGTCTGATCATGATCTTGAGAAGTTTAAATAGATTCCTCAATCCACCTGCCTGTGGTCCCCTGGGAAGGAGTGCACTCTTCCTGGGGGAAATGCAAGTCAGGTCTGGCAGTGACATGCACTCCCACCCCCACTGCCCCGTGTGGGAGCAAGTGGGGACGTGGCTTCCCCAGGCAGAGGGGCCTCGGTGCCACCGTGCCAGGCCAGGCGGGTGCCCAGCGTGCTGGGGACAGGCATGATTCCGTGGGCTCCTGCGGCTTGTCCAGGCTTTAACATGAGTGCTCTTGTTTCTTAATCTTCCCTCGAGGCATTCATGCACAGCCCACTGCTCTGACCCCCGGCACCGGCCACACGTGGTGCTGCCAGCAAGGGGGGGGTGGCTCTTGCTGCACCCCAGACACCCACCCAGGTGCCAGGTGCCCACTCCCCTCCCCTCCCCACCCTTGTCCCCACCCATGCCCAGGCCACCTGCATTTCCCTGCCTTCAGGCTGCACCTTTGCTTTAGCTTTATAAATATTCTCTCAGTAGATCCTCAGACATCTTTCCACAATAGTATGAAAGGATTTTGAGAAATCATAAAATCGTGGGGAAAAAAACCCCTCCTGTTTGCCTCCTGGTGAGAGGCTCTGTCTTCTGTAACTCTGCAGTCACATTCACCTCTCTGTGATGCTACTTGAACTTTTCCATGCAAAGAGGCCCCTGGGCATGGAGGTGCCCCCCACACCCCAGGACAGCCCCCACAGCAGCCTTGTCCCCAGGCTGGACCTGTCGTGTGCCCCAGGCTCGGGTCCTGACACAGCCAGCACTGACACCAGTGCAGCTCTCCCCCGAAATCCGCCCTGCACCCTCTCCTGCCACAGGGCAGCAGGACCCTCCAGAGCCAGCATGCTGTTTTCAGAATGGATTCCTTTTTCTTCTCCTCACAATCCTCACCCCTTCCGTGAGGTCAGAGATCCTGGTGTTGCACAAATGGCAGTAGCTGCCCTGAACACCAAAGGAAATGCTCCTTCCCATCATGCTAAGTGAAACAATTCAAACCGGGAAAATCTTGATAAAAGTTTAATTAGGAAAACGGACTCCATCTGTAACATATCCCTGTTCTCCCCATGTATTAACCCTTTTGCCATAAATCTGCCACCCTTGAAGAAACCTGCCTTCCTCACAAAACCTACTCAGGGTTCACATTATTTTAATCAGTTAGAGGGGTTTAATACATTATTGATTTTTAGGAGAATTGAAAAAGCTCCCGTATTAAGTCCAGGTTGCTTATTCTTTCTGTATATGACATTCAGGTACTTGTGAAAAATTATACCAATTATGAAATCAGCCATTTACTGCTTCAAAGTGCAATCAGTTGTCACACTGGAAAGCACTTGCTCCTGAATATTATTAGTTGGGCTATGTGCACAGGAAAGTGCTGAGAGGAAAGACTTTAACCAAAGGGCAATTGCATGAAATTTACTTAGAAATAGCTATTTATCACCCTTGGATTTCCTACTGTTCAAATCCACTGCAGACACTTTATGGAATGAAACAGCCATCTCACCAACGTAACTCAGCCAACTGAGGGGTTTTTTCCTCACTGACATTAAATGAAAAATTTAGAAGTCATTGTAACAGCTTAAAGATGCATTATCCTTTTTGATGTGCAATTTTAGCTTCATATCAAAAGCCATATAAAATAACCCCCGCACAAACACAAAAAAGGAACTTTTAAAAGTTTTATGACATGTAGTTCATCTTACCTTTTATGCATCTACCAGGCACAGCTTCTCCTGCTGTTCTCAGAGACCATTGCGTGATTACCACGATGGGGGAGAAAATATTGCCATAGCAGCAGCAGAGGCAGCCAAAGGAAGGATTAGTCTCTGGAGCCTGGGAAACAGAGGGGGAAGCTGAGCCTCACCACGCCAGCAAACGCCTCCAAAGTCAGTGCACGGTGGAATCGCGGGAGAGCTGCCCCTTAGAGGAGCCTTCAGTTGTGTCACAAACTGCCACCATTAATGGGCTTTGCTGCAGGCAGTGAAGTGAGAGGGAACATAAATTAGAGAGAGGACATTCAAGAGAAATTTCTAGCTCAGTAAAGATGTCTTATCCGCTTGTTTTCCAGAGCAGACAAGAATTTTGGAAGGCAGGGGCAACTTCTCAAAATAGGAATGAACCTGGTCAGCCTGGGAGCGCTGGCACAGCACCAGTAACATGCAGGACCAACAGGTATCTGATGACTGACAGGTGTGACCACTGCTCCCGTCCATCTTCCTGGCTGTGTGCGCCACCCAGGGTGAGCACTGCCGCCTCACACGCCTCCCATGCAAGGCAACGCTTCTTCCTCTTCTAATTCCTCCAAGTAAAATGCATAACAGGACTGGAAAAATTGCCATGTTGGAAGTGTGGTCAAGTGGACAGTGGGCAGCCTGGATACAGCACCAGTCACCGTGAGATTGCAAAGAGTGCTCCCATAGGAAAATAAGAAAGCAGCTCTTGACCCACTGGGTCTTGAAGATCTAAACCAGGAGCAAGGTGCAGCCCCCACACCGTGGGATACACTTGGCTTGTCCACAAGAACAATGTCTGAATGGGCCTAATGGTTTGGAGGCAACACAAAATGCTTCCCACCTGCAGGTGTCTTCCAGCTCCTCTCTGGAAAGGTCCAGATCCGGGGATGTACGAGGTACAGGAACAGTCTGATCCTTCTCTATGCAACAGCTGGATCTCCTACTGGGTGGATCAGGGATCTGCTGGTGCCACAGGAGAGGGCTGGGCACCCACTTCTTGTGCCATGAGCCAAACATGCAACACAGACAAAGTCTGTGTTATTTGCCACAGTCAAACCCCACGCTCAAGGAAACAGGCAACTTCAAAATTATGCTGTTCCAGAACTTCAGGTCCGAATGAAGTAGGGGAGAGGACGTGCTCAGGGGAGCTGCTGCTCTGACACCAGCACTATGTGTGGGCACCACAGTGTCAGACACAGTGTGTTACAAACTGCAGCAACAATAGTCTTAACAGGTGACGCCAACCAAGCCCTAACAGCCAGCTTTATAGCACAGAAATAATGTAAAACCAGAACACTTAAGATATTTTAACTTAGCAAAAGGATTGTTATAAGACCATTTAATTTAATAAATAGTAAAGTATTTATAAACGAACCATTTCATAAAGTGTTACCAATTTCTCATACACAATAATATGATTTGCACAAACGTTTGTCCTTGAGGCAATAGAAATTTTCTTCGCAAATCAATCCTTACAGGGATTGTAATTAGTATCCGCTAAGGCAGCTCGCGGTACCTGTAGCTGCGTTTCTCCCATAAAAGCCCTGATTGCTGCAAGCTCTCACACAAAGCTAACGACACAGAAGGAAAATGCACACGTTGTCTAGACTATTCATTTTAATCAGGCAAGAGTGATTTTTTGTGGCCCATTTGATATGACTTTTACACAAGATACAACCTCGCTCCACAGGGGCTGGCAGAAAAGGTCAACACTGCTGTATAAAAATACATTTAAAGAAGGAGTTTAGAAAAGCAAAATACTGCAGGCAAGGCCCAGCATTGCCCAGGCAGAGCTGCAGATATTGTGTCTGTGTGATTTCTGAGACATTTATAAATCCACCAGTTTTTATTAAATGCACAAAAATCTTAAAAAATTCGGTGACTTATTTTCTGCCCAGGACCCAGAGGGACAAAAGCCACAATCCAGTGGTCCCTATTCAGGCACATCTCACCCATGGGTGCCCACATATCCTCTGGTGGCTGTCACAGGATGCTGGCACCCGCTGGCATGGCCACAGCCACACTGGGAGTAGCTCTGCACCAAACCTGACATGGGAACAGGAGCCCTCTGGTCCCTTGAACACAGCGTGAGTCAGGGGTGTCTGTCTGTCGGGGGCTTTGCCTGGAGCACCCCACTGCCTGCAGCTGCACTCTAAGTGCCCCCAAATTGCACAGCAGGAGCTGGATTATTCTGTGAATAGGGTCTAAAATTCCAGCTGTAGGTCTGAGTTCCAGCTTTAATCATGCCATTCATCATCATTACCCACAGTCACTCCACTTGCTGCCCCAAAGGCAGCGGCAGGGGCAGGGGCTGATGCTCTCTGTCCCTTTCTCCCTCCAAAGGAGGAGAAGCCAGGCATGAGTAAGATCATTGATCTGGAGCGTTCCTGTCCTCCTGAGCAAGGAGGAGGTTAATTTATCACAGGTTGGAGAAAACCCAGTCTTTAAATTCTCTGCTTGCTCTTAATTAAACAAAAACCAACTGTGTTTGCTAGGCCTTACTCCAAGGACCCGGCTGCCCGGGCTCTGCGGCTGAGTGCAGGCGGCCTGTCCTCCAGACAAAGACCCACTCAGGGGACCGGGCTGATCCCGCCTCTGTCCCTTCTGCAAAAACACCAGGACAGGTACGGCTGGATCTGCCTGGGCATGTGGCTTGGGACCCTTGTGCTCCCCTAAGTGCATTAGTCCACACAGGACAGTCAGGCACGGGGAGAAGGTACTTCAGAAATAACATCTCTTCTGCCCAGAGAGGAAATGCCAGCCCTGCACCCACCTCCCACCACAGCCACAGGTGCTGCTGCGCCAGGTGCTCGAGAGCAAGAACAGCCAAGTCCATTGCAAACCTGCCTGCAAGGGTGCCTGGAGATTTCCTGAGCATGCTCCAAGGTGTGAGGGAGATATTAATCTCAATAATTACTGTCCTTAGCTTGCCTGGGCCCATCCAAGTTTCGGTCTCCCCTGGAAATGTGCAGGTCTCCCTGTGCCCCAGCCTGCCCTGCCCAGGGCTGCTCTGGGGGGCTGCACCCAGCCTGCAGAGAAACCCCCTATCCCCGCTGCCAAGCTCTGCAGCGCCTCGAGGCTTTTCCCCTCCTGTCCATGAAGTAAATGAAGTGGGGAGAGCAATACAGTGTGCGCTCGCCGAGACTGACAAGCTTGAGCCTCTCCTGGAGCTGCTGTGCTGGTATTAAACAGACAAGACAAGCTTGCAGTCAGTTATCGGCCAAAAAAATAATGAAGGAACAAGTCAGCAGAGCAAAGCCAAGCCACCCGGACCAGCCAAGTGGAGAATTTAATTTCGCACAGGTTCCCCAGCAGCAGTGTCTCAGTGTCACGGCCCCGGCAGCCACAGCCACTGCCTGGCCCTGGGGCCAGTGGGTGCCCGTTCTGGGGCCGGGGATGCCCGTGGGGAAGGGGCTGCCCTGTTCTCGTTGACTAGAGCAGGGCTGGCTCTGCCTGGCTCAGGTGCTGGGGGGGACATTTCCCTGTCACCGCGCAGCCACAGCTGGGCTGGCACGGGGCAGGGCGGGACAGCCGGGCTCTGGGAGCGGTCACAGCCCAGAGCGTCCGAGGGCAGGGAGAACCCTGCGCCCACCACAGCCAAGAGGGGCTTCGGCACCACAGGTCCCTCCAGGGCAGCCACCGGGCTGAGCCAGGGAGCTGTGGGCCCTGTGGTAGGGAAAACCAGTGTCCTGGTCCTGAGGCCACCAGCATTTCTCCAGCTTGAAAAGATGGTGAGAGTTTGCAGGAAATCAAAGCCATCCCAATGCCTACAGAGCTAACTGCGCCAATTCTGGGCTCCTTTCATTTGAATCCTTTTCCATCCTTTTGCTTCCAAAAGCACTTCTGGTGTCAGTGTCACAGACAAGTCTGGAAAAACAGTCAGTGGTCTGGGACTACCCAGCAACAAAACACATCCAGAAGCAGAAGGAATAAATCAGCAGGGAGAGTGAGCGCGCTGTCTGCTGATGTGGATCAGTGTGGTGTTCCCGTCCTGGGGTAGAAATATGGCACTGAGCTGGAAACCAGCTGGGAAGCAGCTTTGGTCTCTCTCCCTGTTCCAGCATGTGCAAGGGAATTTCTTTTTCTCGGGGTTTTTTGTTTGTTTTGGTTTTGGTGTTTTGTTTTGGTTTGTTTTCCTCACATTATCACAAGTGCAGCCTCGATGAGCAGGAAATCTACAAAACTCCTTGTCATGCAGGGACAATGAGGGTACTACAGTTTGGCCAAACGCACATCTCTGGGCTGATGCACAAATTCCAGACCCATTTCTGGAAGCGTTTTGAAGTTCAGTTTTGAGAAAGAGGCAAGATGCTCCAAGCGTAATAGATCTTTCAAAATAGGTGGCAGAGGAGTGTTAAAATGAAGCTCATAGCAGTTCAGCTAACAAAGGCCAAGGCTCCCATGGCCAGCAGTCCACCAGCCGTCCCTACACCCGGGCTGCCCCGTGCCACTGCCACTCCCCTGGGGGCTCCCAGAGCCCTGGGTCCCCGTGCTGCACAGACCTGTCCTCCCTGCTCTGCCGGTCTGGACAGAGCCAGAGGGGGAGTTTCTCCTTGCAGAGCCCAGAGCAATCCCCATCGCAGCGTCCCCGCAGCCCGGTGGGCAGGGGCTCACAGGTGCCAGCAGCGCTGCCAACAGCACCTGGGAAAAGTGACAGGGGAACAAACGGGCAGAACCAGCCGGTTTCTGCCTGGGAGAAATCATGCAACAATTTTCAGCTCCGCACAAACATTTGCAGCCAAGTTATAAACTCCTGGAAAATGCTGACAGACCCTTTGCTCCAGCAGCGCGAGCAGGTGCCCCCGTAATGAATGTGCTGAATGACCTCCCCGGCAAAGTTGTCGAGGCAAAAAGCACCGCGGTCATTCGACAAACAATTAGCGAGTGTCCTGGTGGGGACAGCATACTAACAAGGGAAAGAGCCCGGAAGAGCTGAGCAAGCATCCTGCCTTCCCCCCAAATTCCTCCTCTCTCCAGCCCGGGCGCTGATCTATAGCATGACTCACTGGAGCGCCAGTAAAGCTTCAGAGATTGTTATGCTAAATGAGAGAAAAAGTAATTGCCTTTTCCCCATCTAGAATTCCAGATATATAACTTGGAGAAATATAATTAGCTGCTAACTTCAAAGATGCATTGGAATTTTTGTAATGGGCATTGAGACCCTGTATTAAAAAAAGCTAAAAGAAAAATGATACACTCCTTCTTGTAAATGGAATAAGACTTAAAGGTTTTAATTAGGATTCACTGTGCATCTGCAGCTGGGAAAACAGGAGAAATAGGAGAAATATCCTGGTAGTATCTTCCTGCTTGAAAAACACATATTGGGTAAGGAGCTTTATGCAAAAATAATTGTGATACATTTTTGATTCATGAACAATAATAATCTATTATTAAAAACAAACTGTTCTTTTTACTCTGTTTAAATCATTCCAAACAAAGGGAGATTTTTGCAACAAAGACCTGGGGGTCTCGCCAGTTTGGCGTGGGAACAGGGGCACTATCACCCAGCACGGCTCCTAGGAGAACATGGCACATTCTGAAATTAATCTGCCTGCAGTGCCCTTTGTGTCCCCCCTGACTGCAACATGGGTGCCCAGGAGATCCTCAGAGTCTGTTGCTTAGCTCTGCAGCCCCCATATCAATATCTTTTTCCTAGAAAATCACCTGTGTGCCACAGAGCCTGGTGCACCCTGCAGAACCCCAGGAAAGGGTTCAGAGACCCCTCATTGTCTTTGATGAGAAACCAGCAGAATCCCCACAAAGGGCTCCCCCCGCTGCTCTCAGGGCATGGCTTGGCTGCTCAGAGGCCAGAGGGGAGCTGCAGGCTCAAGGGATCACTGCCCGGGTGGGCCTGAGCTGGGAGGATACTCAGTGTTACAGCTGCCCTGTGGTATTTACTGTGGCATTTTTTTGTTGCTGCTCTCTGTACTGCGTGGAAAAATCTCAATTAATCTCCTGAAGAAACAGCAGGTTGGTCTTACCTGGAATTTGGCTCTTGTATGAGCTTGAACTAGGTTGTACAGGCATGTTACTCTAAAAGATGACTGTAGATTGCATGTTTGGAACAACTTTCAAAACAAATAAAACTTCCTCAATTTAAGGAAGAAAAAACTGTTCTCTTATATCTATAAGGACAGAGTTCAGTCTCTGAACCCTCCAAGGTCCTGCTCCTCCTTGCAGTGTGTGGAGACCAAACTGTAAAACAAAGCTTATGATCTCCTGCTGCTTGTCTTTTAATAAATCCTTTCCCTTTTAGTCTTTGTGTAGGCTAATTCTTGATTTACTGCCTCAGCTTTAGTAGCTGGAGCAGATCATCATCTGAGTAGAAGCTGGTCCGGCTTGTGGGGCAGAGGAGCCCTGATATCCCTCCTGACTTGGGTATGGAGCTCCGAATCACTGACTACAAAGACTTTCTGTGTCTGTGTCTGGAGAAGCAGAAGATGCTTCTGACACTTGGCTTTTCCCTGGCAAGCTGGGGTGGCTGCAGAGTGCCGACCTTCTCGGGGTCCCAGTTGCCAGCAGACAAACAGAAATGTGCATGTAGAGGAGCCTGAGCTGCCGTGGGGAGGGAGCTCTGCTGTGTCTCCACACCCCGTCAGGGCCACAGGGGCCTGTGTGCTAATGGATGGCTTATTCTTTAACGCCATGGGTTATCATCTTGTTATCTTGTGTTTGACCACTTGTTGGACTGGGCCTTGACAAATTTTTGATAAAGTCTGATGCAGACTGCTGCCTTTAGTGAATTTTTGTGATGTAGGCAGGGATGAGGATGTGCTGGAGAAAAAGGGAGTGGGGAAGAATGGGATTGGTGTTTTCAGCAAGTCTGAGCTGCTTTATCATGTGTTTTAAGGAGAATCCTAGGTACGCATTTTCCGCTACGAAATAATGAATTCCTGCCTGATGTGTTCCTTGTTTGACACTAACCACGAGTTCATCTCTGATGTGAGCTATGCAGGAGCTCATCAGTGCCCAGCTCAAGAAGTCCATTATTGTGCACATGTAGGCAAGCACCTCACCAACACAGGCCTGGGCTGTAACTCAGCACAGGGTGGGGGCAGCTCCCACCTCAGGGGTACCCCTCGCCCTGAGGCATGGTCCTGGGCACTGGGCAGCTCATGAGGGCTCTCCACACCCCTGTGAGGAAAACAGACCTGTTTTTGGTTCAGCATTCTGTGCTCGTTGAATAGCTCTGCACATCTGTTTCCTCCACTACCCAGGGTCTGGCAGAATGAACAGATGCTGGAGTGCAAGGGGGTGGCTGGGAGGGACGGGCTGGCACAGGGGCTGTGCTCCCCAGTGGCAGCAGAGCCTCAGCCTATAGCACTTATATGGCTCTATTTGGTATTTACTGCTTTTGTTTATATTGATCTTAACTGCACTTGATTAATGCTCTGACCCCTTTTCTCATGATTCCTGATCTCATTACCAGAGGTGGGGTGAGCGGGTAGGAACCTGCAGCTGCTGCTGCTCTGGTGGCAGTCATACTCCTCTGATCAGCATGAGGACCAGAGCCAGCAGGAGAAGGGCCCAGCTTGCTCCACCTAGTCCCCACCATGCCCTACATTACCCTCTGAACAACGGATCCATGCTGGAGATGGATAAAGTCAGGAACAGCACATGGGGTGGATGGTGACTGTGCAGGGCAGTGATGCTCGGGCTTGTTCCTGCCTGGTGACATGGACAGCAGCCCCTGCTCGGGACCCTCGCACAGCAGCTCCCAAAATGACCCCCAGCTGTGGCAGCTCCTGCTCAGCCCCATGAGCCAGGGGCTCCCCGAAGAGGGGCTCTGGGGGAGGCTGGTCCCAGCAGCCGGGGAGGAGCTGCACCCCCCTGTGCTGTGTGTGGAGGACATGATACTGAGCACTGGTAATACAATTTATTTCCACTAGTGAGTGAATTGCCCATAATTCATGACAAGTAGAGCCTCGAGTGATGATGAAGGTCAGCCCATCAGATCTGGAAATAAATTGTATCCTATTACAGCCTCCTATTAGAGGTCTATTTATAGCAGGGGTTTGCAAACTCCTGGAAGTTGGGAGGGGTTTGGGTAGGATTTTTGCTTTCTGCTTGGATAGGGAGAGTATGAGGACATGAAAAACTGGTATAAACAGCCTGTGCTGCTGACACAAACCAGTCCCTGTGGTGGACCAGCGTGCTTGCTGCTGAGGGATGCTGGGTCTGGAGCTGACCTGGGGATTTGGGGTGCCTTGGGGCTGGAGGCAGAGCCAATGGGCAGGGGAAACCTGCGTGGAAAATGCAGGAAAAAGCATGGAAACGTGGCTGCTTTGAGGAGGCTGATCTAGCAAATGCCATTATGCTTTTATACTGGCAGCACGGCTTGTATCTGCCGAGAGCAGAGCAGTGCCTCTCGCCTGTATTTACCCCTCTATTTACCATGCCACCGTAATCCCCAGGTGATAGGTAATGTGCAGGATGTGGTTTGCCATGGAAACAGAGCCCTGGTTCTTTACATTTTTAAAAAGATTAATATTGCTCAGCTTGGTTTCATTATTCTGATATTAAAAATCATCAGTTATGTAGCATTTCCCAGCCCTCTCAGGCCGTGACGTGCCCTTTTGGGCACCAGCTCTCCTGCAGGCAGGATGCCAGAGCCTCAGGGACAGCGGGGTGTGGGAAAGCACCTGGTGGCACCTTGGCCACAGGGTCTGCTCTCTCCAGCACCTCTGGCTGCACCCCAGGGGTGTGACACATCGATGTGACTGACAATGCTCACAATGAAGAAAAATGGAGCTGCTGCTAAAGTCCCACAGATTACTGTGCCTATTTTTGCCTCTCCTCTGCATTCCGGGTCTGGAGGCAGCGAGCTGCAGAGAGCACCTCAAAGCCCGTTCAATGCCAGAGCATCTCACCCCTGGCAAAGGAGAGGTGCTAGATTTTAATGTTGTCCTCCATCTCCTTGAAAAATATTTTAATTTTCAATGGACTGGGGACAGAGTTAAATTTCCTTATTCTATTAAGGACAGAGGTTTGGGGAAAATAAGTGGGATTCCTTGCAGCAGCTTTGCTTTCTCCAAGGGACTTCCCAAATGCCAGCATGGATGGAGGGGCAGGAGTTTGACTGTACAGGTGTGGGCACAGGCAGGTGTAACCCCCTCTGTAAGAACCTGCTCAGGTTTAGGAGGATCATTCACACTGGAAAATGCCTGGAAGTTTAGTTCCTTAAATGCAAAGAACTAAGAAAAGCAGCTGTCTTTTAAACCTCATAAATCTGTACAGTAAAAGTTTTGGGCAAAACCATATTTTATTGGTTTTGCTGTCAGAAACAAAGAATTAAGGGCCATGTGACTCAGTAATTGCTGTGGACTTTTTTTCTGACAATAAACATTAAACTTAAAACTGTATTAAAATCATTTGACAATTTTTATGCTTTAACAGCTGAGAGTGAATAATGTTTTTTGCATATAAAACACTTTCTCTTGTCAGCCTATAAAACTGTCAGAAACAAATTCATCAAAAAAGATTATATAATTAAAAGTCACCACTTTTCTTTCTCTAGTTTAGTTGGAATTATTTGTTTGTCACTTTTTCAGGACTAAATTACGGCATTCAGAGACAACTTCCTTTGTTCAAACTATTGTGAAATGTATGATTCTTACAAAAGGAGCCCAACTTTCTCCTCTAATGTATCAATTCAATATCACTTCTCAGAAAATACTTTCAGATAGTTCTGTCTCTGAAAAGTGATTTTATTGTGCAGAGGAGCAGGACCAGTAATGGAAAGCTTCCAAATGTAGAAATATTTTTTATTATTGAGCTGCATATAATTCATAGAAAATTGCTGAATTAATTTTTTAACAAAGTAAATCATTAGCACTTCAAATTGCAAATCCTCTCTTACAGTGAGAGCCATACAGGTGTTTCAGAGCTGAAGTAGCAATATTGATTTTTACGTTACAGTGATCGGGGAGGCTGTTGGGCTCCTGTGGCCGAAGTGGGGTGTGTGATCTGGGGGGACACTGCCATGACCCGGTCAGGACCCAGCTGCACGTCAGTGGTGGGGGAGCCCTGGTGCCCCGATGGAAGGGGCGTCCTGTGGGCACGGGGTTTTGCAGAGGGAAGCCCCCAGTGTGTCCTTGGCACTCATCCCCCATGGAGGGCATGTCGGGAACACCTTTACCTGCCACCAGCCCCTGCCCTCTGGGATACCTGATCTCTTTTTGGGAGAAGTGGGGGGGAGCCCCTTCCTGCAGAAGGAGTGTTTGGGCAGCCAGACTCTGTAAACAAGCTGTCTTGGCTCCTCATGATGAGAAACTGTGAGCTTGTCAGAGCTGGGTGGGTTTGGGGTGACTGAGTTTTCAAGGCCGGAGGGTAATAATGCTTTATTGATCTGTCGTTAAGTTATCGGAGCCTTAATGGAGGCAATAAACTAATAGTGCCCATTGCTGTCATGTGGCTGCATCAGGTGGAAGCCTCCCTGGCACGAAAAAGAAGGCTGGTGGTGGCCATCTCCGTGGTGACCCCAGGGTCACGGAGCATTTTGCCTTGAGGCAGCAAAGATGGTGCTGTGAGTAGGAGCAGAAGGTTAAAGGGGTGCTGAGCACTGCTCAAGGCTGGAGTTTGCTGGCTTGGTGCTGTTTTTCTGATCTGATAAATCATGAAATCCAGAACTATTGTGAGTGATGATTTAATAAATGGGGTGGGGGGAGGGGGGGTTCATGCTAGGATGCACCATGACTGCTGCTTCCCCCCGTCTGGGTTGGTCCCACTTGCCCAGGAGCTGAGAGGCGAGGCTGCAGTATTATCTCTTGGTATGGTAATTATTATTTGCGATTAATCCTGCCCGTGCTGAAGAGCTGTGCAAGCCTTTTTCAGAGGGCTCATCTTCATGTTTGCTTCTGCTATTCGTGAGTAATGCAAACTGACGTGAGCTATTGTTGAGGGGAGGCAGACGAAGTGTCTGTGCCACAGAGGTTTCTAACGAGAGCCTGGAATTACTAGAAATGCCCTGGCAGGAGCCAAACCCCCACAAGGCAGGGGGTCGGGCTGTGTTCAGGGTGCATGGTTCGAGGTGCTGGTGCTGCAGCTGACCTGTGATCAGGGTGAACAAAGCCCAGCCTTCCTTCCCCTTCATCCTCCTGCCCGGCCAAGAGCAGCACGTGTACTGTGGGCATTGCTGTGGTGGGCTGCCTGGCACAGCCTGAGAAACTGCCAGCCACAGCTCCAGAGCTTAGCCCAGGACTGGCAGTTTCTACCTTGCCACCCTCCATGATCAGCCAGGAAATTATTTTGCTGGCCAGACATATTTATTTGTGAAAAGCTGGAAATACCTGGGAAATTTGCTGGACCTTCAGTAGCTCTACAGTCATCATTTAAGCAAGTTCATGCTCCATTAAAAACAGTTATTTAATACAATAATCATTCCATTAAAAACCTCTTGAAGTGCCTGCCAAAGCCTATTTGTATCAATACAATATTTTAATTGTAAATAGCAAAGTATGGTCCTGCCAACTGCGATTGTCAAGGAAATGTTGCCAAAATGAGTGCTCAGTTACCAAAATGAGTGCTCAGTCTTGGGGAGGCTCTGGCAACAGAGCAACACTTGGGCAAGAGCTGGGGGCAGCTGCCCTGGACAAGGAGCATCCTTCCAGACCCCCCTTGCACCCTTGGGCAGGGCAGCCTGGTCCCTCTCCCTCGCAGGGTCCAGCCTTCTGTGCTTCCTCAGCAGCAAAGAACTTGGGACGAGGGAGGAAGGGAGAATCTGTCCTAATCTCTGCTGTAGGGTGCTCTGCATGATGGATCTGCCACTGCTCCCCGATGGCACCGAGCACAGACCCCGCTGGCTGGGGAGCTCGGTGCAGCAGAGCAGAAAAGCTGGAAACCCTGTGTGGGATCCCTGCTGCCGTGTTCCCAGTCCCACACCCTGCATTTTGCCTCGTTGCAAGGGTGCCATCACATAAATATTCCAGTCACTATCGCTTACTGTCAGACCCAATTTAGAAAAGTACCTGTCTGTTACAAATATTTTATAGTACTTGAATATGCAATTTATGTAACATGCCCAGCAAAAGAAATCCATTATACAGTTTTGTCTGATTGAAATTCTGGCATCGTAACAGTAGGAAAAAATTAAATTATTCTAGAAAGTTGCAGTCCATTATGAAGACCTAACTGCTCTTCTCTGAAAAAGCTGCTGCTCCCTCAGTGGTGCCAGCACTGTGATATGAGCACTGCGTGCCCTGGCTTCATTCCCACATTGCCCAAGGAAAACTGGGCTTCCCTGAGCAGACGGGCATTTTGTTCCTTCCCACGGCTGCTCCCTGCAGCCCCCCAACCCTGGGGCTGGCCAGGAGCTGGCTCTGCTCCAGCAGGAAAATGGGGCTCACAGCACATGGGGCCGAGCTTGATCGTCTGGGCCCATGGGGTCCTCCTGCCTCTGCCCTTCCCACTGATCCTGGCTCTCTCATAGCCACTGGCTGTGGGCAGTTTCTCTTTCCTGCCTGGGGCTCGGATGGCCTTGGCCAGTTTCCTTCTGCACTTTCAGAGGCACTGGGACCTGTACAGGGAGGAGGGAAATCCCAGCAGGTTGGTTACCCCGGTGTTCTGGGGTGTTTGGAGCATCACTGAGCCCCCCAGGGCAGGGCAGAGCTGCTTCTCACTCCCAGGCTGAGCATCCTGCTGCCCCTGCACAGTTTTGCAGGGCAAGAGGAAGGAGCTTATTCCTCTTCCACCTTTTCTGTATTCCAAGCAGCTGGAATCAGGGACAGCTCATGGTTCTGCTACTCTGGCACCAGCTGCCATTGAATTCCCATTACTTGTGTCTCTGGCGTCGGGTTCATTTACATTTTGCAAAGTTGCCTCTCTTTTACCTTGCACTGATTAGGTCTGTCTGAAGTAAATTACTGAGCTCATTGGCCTGAACAGTTTTATTTCAATTGAGGTGAAGCATACCCAGTGAGAGGCCTTGGCAGGAGCCCCATCCCCATGGCCCCTCCCTCTGGACGCAGCCCCACGGCCGTGGCCTGGAGCATCTCCTCAGCCATGAGGAGGTGCAGTGCTGTAGGAAAGTATTTGAAATTGATGTCCTCTCCTGCAGTGAAACATGTCTTCAAGTGTGTTTTGGGAGGAAAAACCAGGTCAGACTAAAGCGGAGAGTATTTATTTCCTCTGGGACTTTGTGTGTTTCTTGTGGTATATTTTATGGATAGAGCCGGCCCCATATGTCTTGGGGAAGGCATTTGGCTCAGCAATGTGTTAACAGTTAGTGTGCTAAGGAGCCCTTGTTTGGGTACTTTAGTTTTGACATTTAAATGCATTTCTCAAATACAGTGAGATGAATGTGATGTCACCGGGGAGTCGCGAAGGACTCTCAAGCATAAAAGCAGACGGCTGGGTTTTAATCTTTAACAGCGCGCTGGCCCCTTATCCCTGAAGGTCCCTCAGCAGAAGCTGTGTTGGGCTTTAGGTACCCACAATATCAGGTTCTTTATCCACTTATGACACTCCATGTGAGAGAAAAATGTGTGTAATGCAAAAGTGATATTTAATGCCACTCAGACCTTATTTTGTTTGACCATGGGAAATCTAGAGGCTAAAGATCTTTGTGGATGTTGGCAACAGGCACCGGGTCAGACACAAACGGGTCTGGACTCAAGTGTTTATTTTTATTGATGTATGACTTCTGCAGAATGTGAGGATTTAGTGATTTGACTCTGCAGAACACTGACTGGTAGAACGTGAGTACCCAAGAAGGAAAGTGGTGGGGGAACAGCGTGCTGTGGATAACAGTGCAGGGACGGAGCTCCTGTGTTGGAAATGACGTGGAATGGTTTCGGGGCAGGTGTGTCTCTAACTCCACAAGCACTGAGCTGGAGCAACCTTCCCTTTCAACAGGGACCAAGCCCAGAGCCGAGTCCTGGCTTGGGGCAGGGGAGGGATGAACCCGCGGAGGCCCCGCCGTGCCCGCAGCAGCGCCCGGCTGCATCCCGGGGCAGACAGCAGCCTGCAAACCACGAGCGTCAGCTCAGCCGGCCGGCTCTGGTGCTCCACACAGATGACAGCACTTTGATTTGAGTGAGTTTCTTTACACTGACACTTCTCCCATTTTGGAAACATCTGTAGCCTGTGGTTTTCACAGGGTTTTATCTTTGGGGAAAGATTGCAGATAAACATGAACAAGCTTTTAATTATAAGATACTGATTGTTGGTTTGCACAGCGATATTTATTCAGTAAATTGCTAATTAATGCAAAGAAAGCTCCATGTGACATCAAATATTTGCTTCCATTTACACTACAAAATTTTATTTTTCACAATGATGACAGTAAATGAGATTTGTGAGAACAGACAGGATAAGCATAGAATCACAGAATTGTTTAGGTTGGAAAAGCCCTCTGAGAGGATCAAGTCCAACCACTAACCCAGCGCTGCCAAGGCCACCACTGACCCATGTCCCCAAGTGCCACATCTGCATGTTTTTTAAATCACTCCTGGGACAGTGACTCCACCACTGCCCTGAGCAGCCTTTGGTAAATATTCAGCAGTAAGAAATTAGTTAGAAGAGCCCTTTCCAACAGCTGCATTTGATAGTGAGAACAGACACAAAGTTGTCCCAAAGTGTGTGAGAAATTCAATGTTAGCATCCCAGCCAGAAGTTCCACAGGTTTATCTGACCTCGCTGAGGTGACCTGCAGCTGCCCTGTTGATATGGAGTAATTTATAGACGTGATGAAAAAGCTGTATTTATGCCCTGATCATAGGAGAGAAATGCTACTACGTAAAATTGGAAGTACCTTGTGCAGTATATAGCTGAATCTTTAATTTTTATAGCAGCTAAGAGAAAAATAAGCTTGCATACAGTACACATGGCATAAACTGACTGTAAATCCTGGCCCTGCGGAGAGCCCCAGCAAGAAGCTGCTGATTTCCCCCTTCAGACTGTTGGCAGAGGTGCTGGAGCTGATGGCTCTTGACTTGAGCCAAAGCTGGAGCCACCGGGTTTCTCCTGGTTTTCCTTGCCCAAACTGGAAATAAGGAAAAATGGGAAACAGACCCTTGCTTTGGGATCAGCCTGGCTAAGCAGGAGCCATTGGGTCTCTGAGGATCTGTAGAGTGTTTGTTTCTCCCTTGCGTAGAATAAACTGCAAATGAAAATGTCCATTTCCAAACTAAGTCCAATTTAACCGTTAAAAAGGAAATTAAACTTTTTCAGTGCTTTAGCTACATTTTAAAGCAGAAATTATTCAGTAAGTTCAGGTCTTCCTGACCAATGTCAATCCCTCTGACTCATCGGTAAATTCCTTATTTGTTGAAGGAATTAGCTAAATAAATTTTCAGGCCATCTGGCTGGCTACTCATCCTCGCTACAGCCTGATCCTGGCAGCAGGAAAAGATCCAACTGCTTTCAAGAATCTTCAGAAGTGGAGATTGGGCTGTAGTGACTTGTGAAGATTGCATAAGATGTGAAACACTTAAAAAAAAGTCAAAATAACTTTCAGATCCAAAAAGAGCTGCTGAGTGAGTGTGAAGAATTGGATGAGGAAAGGGAAAAATGGAAATTAATTCAAAAAGGTATATGTATATATTCAAAAAGGGATTTGGGTTATTTTCTTTTTTTCTTTTCTGCAGTTCTTCCTGATTCTTGGCTATTGCAATGAGCAGCCGCCAGGATCCATCCCCCCAGGCCCTCCCAGTGCCACCATCGGTGCCACTCCTCAGCTGCGATGGAGCTGTCCCTGCTGTGCTGGGCGTGAACCAAACTGGTTCTGAGCCTTTGGCTTCGGGGAAGCACTTTCCAAGGAAATTCAAGAAACACTTGGAATGCCTCTGTCTATTAAAGAGTGACATTTAGTGTTGTACTTTGAAATATGTTTGAAGTACCACAGAGCATAAAGGCCCTAAGGGGACCCATGAGCCAAATGAGATTTCCATGTCAGCACCAGTCACGACCTTTCCTTTACTGCATCTGCTTAAATACGGAAAACACGTTTTTGTTGTAAAGTCAAGTCAAAACAGGGATTCAGAGTAAAATAAAATATATACTTAGGGCTGCCCTCAGGGACCTTTTTAATGGTTTCATATAAAACAGTATTCTGTTTACAGTAAGATATCTCTCAGCTGAACACACCCTGCGCTTGCCAGTCATTCCCAGGGGTCAGCAGCACCCGCTGTGGGGGTGGCCTGCAGCAGGGTCAGCAGGGTGGACAGTTCTGCTCCTGGGGGCTGGGGACTGTCTCCATACGATGCCACCTCCGCAGTGGGGTGGGCACAGTGTCTGGCTGCTGGCAGGATGGGGCGTAATTCCACCTGGGCTCATGGAAAACATCTGCAGACCCAAAGTGGGAAGCTGCCTGTTGCCCCCTCGGCTGCCCTGGGGCCTCTGCGGGTGGTTTAGGAGCGCACGGCTCCACGGCATCCTCGGGCTCCTCCCTGCTTCGGGGCTGTTTGCCACCCTGCAGTATCTGCAGCAATTTCTGCTGCTCAGGTTAATACCCCGGAGCACCGTTTTTGGGGAAAGACAACTTTTCTGGGGCTGCAGCTTGTCAGCCATGAGGGCAGGGCCGCAGTAAAGCCCTCCTTCTCACCAACTAATGCAAACAAAGTGCTAATTGAGAAATGTTTGAGCTTGGTATCCATAAAATTACTTAGTAAGCACTTTGCCTGAGGCACAAAAGACTGGCACAAAGTCTGTTCCAGGCCATTGAATTCCTGTCAAAAGCAATCCCCCACCCATTAATTACCGTGTGACAGGTGCAGGCGCCCAGCACATCGCTCCGGCCACCGGGCTCCTCCGGGATTAATGCCACCGGGCTGGGCGAACGCAGCTCGGCGTCCCGGGGCCCCGACCTGGGAGCCTGGCGGGACCGGGGCCGTCGGGAGACGGGACCCCAGGGTGAGGAGGCTTCCGTCGGTGTCCAAGGAGTGGCTGTGCGCAGAGCAGCAGCGATGCAGCTCCCCTGCAGAACAAACGCTCCCGCTCCTCCCAGACGGCGCATCCGAGCGCAGCCGGAGCGGCACGGACTGTCCGTGTGCGGAGCCGGAGGGGATGGCAAGAATCTCTCACACTTCTGCACTGAGAAGTCAACACGAGGTATGGAAAGAGAAGCCAGGTGTGTTAACGAAGTAGCTTTTTCTGCTACCACCAGCCCCAGCATTAGGAATTCCAGCAGCTGCTGGAAGAGTTTGCAGTGCCTCCCAAGTAAAAAACATTTCCATGGAATGACTCTTTGTCAAAAAACTTGTACCTGCTATGCATTATTCACCATTACCTTGTTTAGAAGAGAAGTCATCCAGGCAAGGAGCAGTGACACGGTGTCAGGAGTGCGTGGCACACGATGAAGGGCAGCCTCGCCGCGGGGGCACCTGCCTGCCAGCAGCCTCTGCCCAGCCTCTTTGGGGGCAGCACAGCTCAGGGACTTTGGCAGAGAAGCCTAAAATCAGACTTTTAAACTCATCTTGATGACTTCCATAAGAATCTGGTGTTCAGAGATGCTTCCCATTCCCCAGATTCCGCAGAAATGTGTTGGGGTGTTAACAGGGAGCCTGAGCTGCGAGAAGAGGAACGAGCAGGGAGGTTGGGAGCTGTCTGAGTTCCCAGAGCACTGTTCCTGCAGCTCTGCAGGCACCAGTTACAGCTCCCTGGACCTGACCCTCTCAGCAACTGCCTGGAAAACCAGGACGTGCTGCCCCACGGGGTTTTACAGTGACGTTAAAACCCAAAATGCCCTGTTTGGATGCGCTCCTCCTGCTAGTAATGCTTCCATGTCTGAGTCCTGCCAACCTCTGTAATCCAGTGATCACCAAACTCTCTGCAGAGATTCACAGCTGCTCCAAAACCAGCCAGTTAGAGGTGGGGATGTTGTGAAAGGTGATGAAATTCAGTAAATGATGCATTTAGCTATACAGTGTTTATACATCATGAATGATTTATTCGTTTATAAATACTCCAAACTCCATATACATATTCTTCTGGTTGTTTAGATTTTTGTAATTTATTGGTTCATTATTATTTAATATACAAGTTATGTCATCCAAGAAGTTAAAAAAAAGTTTTTTCCACCTGCTTTGTTCACACTCTTGGAAGAGCAGAAGGAGCAGAGACTCCAGGCGGGTCCAGGCAGTCTGGGCTTTCTCCAGCTCTCTGGTGGGAGGGCACAGCATGTGCCATGGGTTTTCCAAGTGCTCCTGTACTGGCAGCAAGAGAACATGCTGGGGGCAGGAATGGCTGTGGTGAGGTTCATGTGTTTCCTTTTCCTAGCGTATCTTTGCTTTATGTCCACCTAGAAATATCAGGAGAAACTCAGAATCATCTGAGCGTAAAAAAGTGGCAAAATCACCACAATAAGTGCCCTGGACAGGAAGGTGGAGGGGAGAAGGCTGAGTTCAGACCCTGTGCCCCCCAGCCTAGTGCTTGACAGCACTGCTGGGACAGGACCGTCCTGCCATCACTGTTGAAGCCAAGTGGAAAGGAACTGACACTGGCAATTCTTTCATGTACTGTTAGTGAACAGCCATCAGAAGACATTGACACTAACTGTGGGCCTTTTAAGAGTGTAATGTATTAGCAACTTGTCTCCTTGAAAGCTAATGACAAATGCCTTGTTTAAAAGGAAGATCAAAACATCAAGAAAAATTAGATTAAATGGTTATGAAACTCCCAGTGGAGGACGCATTTCTCAGAAGTATTCCCTGTTGAACCTTGGAAATCTGTAATTATTTCCCCTGCTTACTGCATTAGGGCTGGGAAGTGTTTGCACTGCTGCAGCGTGGAACTGTTTGCGCACTGGCAGCGGGGTCCTCATGCGGGGCGAGCGGTGGCCGAGGGGACACGATGCGGGTGGCAGCCACGTGCGGGACCGGGCAGGAGCGGAGCCTGCGGCGGGAGGGTCGGCAGGAGCGGGCAGACACCGCGGCACTTCGCGACCAGGAGAGCCAGGAAAAGGGTTTCCAATAAATCCTAAATTGAAGATGGCAAGGACCCATTTGGCTGGGGTTGGCTGGATTTGCAGAGGTTCAGCCTGCTCACATGTAGGGCTGCCCAGGTTTCTGGTGGCCATGGTGCAGTATGTGAATCCACAGCAGCATTTTTAGCATTTTTTCTGGGTAGAAATGTGCCCAGGGCTCCTGAAGCCTTTATTTCAAAGCAGGAAGAGCATGAGGAAAGTTTGCCAGAACTTCCCCTTTGCTAGAGCAAAGACAATTGAAATGGTACACTCCAGCTCTCATCCAAAGAACATAATTTGCATGTTTTTAATGAATTTTCCTATTAACACATGGACTTCAGACCTCACTGGCAGTAATGTGCAATTAAGAGTTCCTGACCAAACTTTGAAGGACTGACCATTCATCTTTCCAGTAACAAATTATTTTAATATCTAAGTAAATGAACGTTTTCCTTCTAATTTTTGGTGAAATAAGCAGATTTGTAGTTTTCTTCTGCAAGTAACTGTTGTAACCATGTAGCTGAATACTGAATACTGAGCTCCTGCACAGAAGTTTGGTGGTGAAATGGGATGTGAAGTCCTTTCCCATGCAGTGGAGGTCTGGGATGAGGGTCTGTCTTGTCAAGCACTGTTGGTTTGCTCTGGGATGGAGAGCTCTGCTCTGGCTGGTGTGTTTGTAATCAAAGTCAGCTGAATTAGACTCTTTCTCTCCTATTTCTATGTACCAATTTGAAGAGCTCAGATGAAAAGTGTTGCATTACACCAGCACCAATAAGTCACACTATCTGTGTTGTGACACACAGAATGTTATTAATTGTCAATCACAAACCACCAGGCTTGTCAAGATGTTCTCTTCTGAACAGGCTGCTTTAGACCTGAAGTGATTTTTAATCAAATGTTAATAACACAGCATCTGTCAGTGGACCATTGGCATCATACAATAATAAAAAGTTAACATATGACATGGCAAATTCTAATGTTTTCATTTTTACTTCTTTCCAATTATCTGTGGAATTTCTGCCAGAGTGAGAAGTGTGCTGACATTATTACATGCAAAACACACTGCTGAAAGATGAACATGTCTATTAAAGCCTGTGTTCCCCATCACACCAGCTCCCAAAAGCACCTTTTATCTCTGCTCCCAAGGCCTGCTGCCAGAGCCTGCCCATGCCCGGGCAGGGGGTACCAGTCACTGCTGCTCCAGCCCCAGTGCCACGTGGAGGGCTCCCTGTCTGCCACCTGCAAGCACGGGCATCCTGGGACACAAAGCCATAGGTCCCCTCTTGGCTCTGGCAGCATCCCCGCAAGCGTGAAGAGAGACCAGCAGGCCTCTCCCTCACCACACTTCCACAGGGATCAGGATTCAGGCAAACCCATCGCCTGTGTTTACCCCAGTCGTGGGCAGGTGTCCAGGCAGGGCTGGTGTGGAGGCTGTGGGCAGCCTTTCCCCTGCCCACAGGCGCAGAGCGAGCAGGAGCTGGGGCAGGAACGTTCCATCTCTGTCCTGCTGCCCACACTCACCTCTCGCGGCACGGCATTAGTGCCAGTGCAGGTCAGTGCTGCCCAGGAAGGGCTGTGCCCTATCAAATATTGATAAAGCACCAGCGATTGCTGCCCTCATCAGCACTTTCGCCCCAGCCCTGGCACCGCAGGTGGCAGGATGGGGGCACCGAGCCTCTGGCACGTGGGAAAGTTTGGCTGCAGAAAGGTGTGGGGGGAAAATGCCACTCAGCAGGACTGGGGCAGAGGCGGAGGATGGAGTCCCTGGGGTGCAGGGCTGGGAGCCCCTGGCTGCCCGCAGAGCCAAGCAGCTGCCAGGGACAGAGCGGGGGTGTCCTGGGCTGGGCCAGCCCTCGCCCGGCCGCAGCCACATCCTTCCGGGGCATGCAGAGTTGCAGAAGCTTTGAAACCTTAACAAGAGAGCTCAGTGCGGCGGGAGCGTGATTGTTATTAATGGTTTGTGTTACAGGATAAGCGGTGCATAACAGATCTGCTGCAATATCAAGTCTTCCATCAGAAATTCATCATTTTGAGGACTTTGTCAAAAGTAGGCTGTGTATGCAGTGTATACAAATCTGCAGGAGCATAAAGCGATATGGAAGTTCCAAGCACCTGTATATTTAAAATACACTCAATTTCCTTTCCTAAATGCATTGTTTTCACTTGAATACTTCATAGCATTCAATGGATTGCACTTGCTTTGTCTATAGATTCAATTTGTGTCTCTGGACAGAGTTTGAATGGATTTATTATATTGAAATGCAATTTTACAGACATAACCTTATATCTGACCCGTCATTACTTATAATGCTAAACTTTGATATGTTAATTCTGCCTTATGTTTTTATATATTTTACGACACTTGGCTTAAACATTTTTAATCTACATATTGGTTTATGTCCACCTAAATTATTGTTGCTTCCGGGGACAATGTGCACACCAGATCTGGCAATTCATTATGCTGGCCCCGCTTAAATGAATTTCAAAAATTTAATAAAGTTCTCCCCCTCCTTCCATTGTGTTCAAAAGCTCCAGCATAAACACCAGTCCAGTGTTATCAAATCACAGAAGAAGAATAAGGTTAACCTCAAAGAGCCCAGCCACACCGCAGACCTCGAGAAATGTCACCTCTGATTAACACTCTTCTCTAAAACTCCACGTGTCTCCTCGGCTGCTGCCAGTGGTGCTGCTGGCAGGGAAATCGATCTGCTCTGGGACTAGCCCTCCTGCCCTGTCCCTGTAGTGGCATCCCGGGGTGCCACCACGGTGGAGCCGAAGCGTCACAGCCACAGTGCCACGAGTGCCGAGCTGATACCAAGGGCTGAGGCAGGCGGAAGGGGACGGTCACCAACAGCCATCAGCCACCTCGGTGGCACCGCTGGCAGGGATCCTGTGCCGTGCCTTGGCCGAGGAATGGAGGGAGGATGCTGCTGCCTGAGCTGCTGGCAACTGCAGGGAGGAGCAGCTGCGACTGCCGGTGAAGGCCACCCCTCACCCCCTTCCAGCTCTGAACTCAGCAGTTTTGGAAGAGGACAGAACCCGAGAGAGACTGGGCAGGCTTAGCACCAGCTCCACCGCAGGGATAGCCAGCAGAGCCTGGGAACGCCCATCCCCATCCCCACCTGTACCCATCCCCTGCCCAGCATGTCCCTCCATCCCTTGGCCTTTTTCCTGTCACAATGTCATGAATTTTTCATCCTTGATGAACTTCAAAGTCTTTTAATGACTCTTCATGAAAAAACAGAGGGGCCAAAAGTTGAGCAAAGGGAGATGATTAAAGGACCTTATTAAAAGCAACCTTGTAGAATTCTCCACATGAAAGAGAGCGCCATTATGAGGGCTTATCCTTATAAATGACACTTCGCTTTTGCGAACATGCCGAAACCTGATTAGAGTGACAAGCACTGAGTGATACTGCAAACCTGTTAATAACATGAAAATTAGAAGAGGCTCATGCAAAGAAGGGAGATTAATTTAGCCCGAGTACATCTCGCGCAAATTGCAAAGTTGTGAATATGTTCTCAGATAATGAGCCTTCGCAGTCATCAGCTCACTTGTCATTTTCTGTAATTAATGTTAAGGAAGACTCCTTCCTGATGGTTCGTATTACTCATATACCAAGAAAATTTCTTCAGAGAAATAATTTACATTTATTATCATCGGTCTGTTTGTGTGGTTTATTTCGCTGCGGAGTAATTTATTGCAGCACCGTTTCACTTGCCTTGATTAGTCGCTCGTCAGCCTGAAATGTAATTTTTTTTTCCTGATGGCAACGTCTGAAAATTGACAGTGGTGCAATACTCTTTTTAATCTGAGGATGTGTTTTCTTAACTTGAATAAACTTTTGGGCTGGAAGCTGAATCTACTTCACAAGTTGAATTACTGTTGAATTACTGTTAGAAACTCAAAGCTTTTTGCTGGCTCAGGTCCCGGGCTGCACAGCAGACTCACCACCTCTGCTATGGGTGCTTGGCTATGTGGACATACTACAGACAAAGTACTTTGCTCCAAGAACAAGCTTGTTATTGGTCTGAAGTAGCACATAATGTGCTCCTTGTACTCTCAGACTTCGGTTTGGAACTGAAGCCAGCAAAAGCCTTAACAAATCTTATAATTGTTTTCCCTGGATTTCAACTTTATTTTTTATTTCTTTTATTATGAACTTCTTATTTTTTCCTTGTCTAAAGAAAAAAAAAGCAGTTTAGTTGTCTGGCAGAAGCAGCAGTTAAATTTTGCAGCATGTCCTCTTGACCTGCCTCGGCAGTTCCCCTTTGGCAGCACTGCCCCAGCTCCAGCAGCCCTTTCTACATCTGAGCAGTAAAACTGGGAACTCTTTTTCCTCCCAAACATTTCAAACACAGAAGCAGTTAAAGTGAGTTACTGACCTCTGAGCTGCAAATGAACCAAATGTTACTGATTAGCGTTTTTAGGCAGAGATAATGATTTTTTTTATTGGAGGCCTTCATTCCCAACAAGCTTCATGGAACACTCTGTAGGCAGTGACCTCCTGTGCCAGTTAATGGTAATCCATATTTATAAAACTATAGTCCATCAAAGTGGGATGAATATTTTAGAAGTCATGGACAAATCAAATTGTCTTTGTCAAATTGCACGTTCTCCACATCAAATGTATTTTATGATTCTTCCTTGTACATGAGCCAACAGGATCCCTGCACCAGCTGAAAGCCGCCTGCCTAATTTTTGCTTCTGTAAACAGACAAGTCTCTGCTGTTTTAAAGAACTCAATGAGCTGTGGAGATTGACATTTAAGCCATAAAATTGTACTTTATTTGATGAAGTTAACAAATAATGTATGAAGTAGATTTATTTGATGTCCCTTTGAGTACTAGTTGGTTCATCCTTATAGGAACAAATTGACTATTTTTGAAGGATTTTAAAGTTGCGGGCAGCACACTGGGGAGGGCAGCCTGGGCTGCTTGGGAGGATCACTCGGAGAAGGATGAGCTCAGGGGCCCTGGATGCTGGCAGAGCTCTGCCATGCAGTACCACCACGCTGCCACGGAGAGGAAAAAACCCAGACAGGGCCCCAGAGGAGACGCTGGGTCACCACAGAGGGGTCTGGCCCCACTCCTCAGCAGCACTTCCGGAGCATCCGTTGTCTTTTACCAAAGAAACACTCCAAGCAGGAAGAACATGCATGGTGCTATGTGGGGCTTGTATCTGCAGGTATGTTTTTTAAATCCCACAGAATCATAAGCAAAAAACTTAGAAACATTCTGAGAAACATTTGTAAACCACTCCACTTTGCTGACATCAGTGTGCCGAGTGCCCACATGGCTCCATGGGATGGCATGTCCCTTCTGCCAGCACTCATGAACAAACAAAGGTCTTTGTGGGGCTGCCAGCAAGTGAGAGGTGGGGAGGTTGGTCCCCAGCCCACTGCCTTGATCTGCATCACAACAGCAATGCCAAGAGCAGCCACAAATCCTGCTGCAGACAGAGGTGAGTGCTGAGCCAGGGTAACAAATCACGGAGGGAGCAGCGAGGTAAAGCAGGAGCGCACGAGGGGCAACACGGTGATGAGATCCTGGAAGTGATCGTATTGGAAATGTCATCCAGGAAATAAAATGCTGGCATCGAGGCAGGCCTCACCTCTTCTGTCTGAATTTAACAGCAAAAAGTTTTGCCACATCTATCTTGTGATGTCAGAGAGACAGGCTGATAGTGCAGAGACAGCTGAGACAGCACGAGGGTTAGCAGACAAATAAATTTGAGAATCATCTGCATAGAAATGGAAAGCTACTCCATGCTGATGAATAATATAACCCAGTGGCAGCATATAAACACAAAATAACAACGGGCCCAATATAGAGCCCTGGGGAACCTTGGAAACAACTTCACTAATGGAAGATGAAAAATCACCCATCGAAACAAAATGCTGTCTATTTGATAAATAAGATTTGAACCGACTGAGAGCAGCATCAGATAAGCCAAGCAAGCTGCTCATGTGAGGATCCAACGGGATACCTTGAGCAGCAGCATCAAGTGACAAAGACCGAACAGTGTGAGAACAGATCCTAAATCAGGGCTAAAATATGAGTCTCTTGGGGTCCATCTTGTTGGACCAGGCTGTCCCAGCTGGGCTTGGCTGCTTCCCACTCAGCCAGCATTGCCAGGCTGCAGAAAGGGAGCCTGGTGTGGGTTGCACCAGCAGCAGTCCCAGCACCAGAAGCCAGAGCCCCTCTGCCCAGGTGGCCCAACTGCTGTGGGCATGGGGATCTCCCCTGCTGCTCCCAGGGGGCACCATGACCAGGGAGCACTGCTGAACTTCCAGCTTCGAGAGTCGCAGAGGGAGCATGCCCAGAAGAGCCCCGGAGTGCGGCCAGCCCATTACTGCCAGCAGGAACTTCCCTCCGCCACGGGTGCCTCTGCTTCTCCATAGCTTGGCCATTCCTGGGTTACAGATAGAAATATGGTGCTGATCAGGAATCTCTCTTTGCTCATTTGTCTTCTGAATTTGCAATTGGTCTCTCCAATTTTGTGTCAACACAAAATAATATGAAACACAGGTGGGAGCCCTCAAACTGCAAAAGCAGCGAGTGAAATGCTCTAGGGAGCCTTTGCAGGCATGTTCTGAGCAGCAATGCAGAGGATGTCACTGCATGCCTGCAGCATTCTGGGGAGCCACTGAGGAGAAAAGGGAATGAGTCACCCTGAGCTCCCACGTTCCTGCTGCTGAGGAGGGTCTGACAGCTCTCAGCTTCCTGGTGCTGCCCCTCTTGCCGCCTTTGTTCCAGCCCCTGTCTGGCGGTTCATGTCGGTCATGACTTTGGGGTTGCTTTTAGTGGGTGCTGTAAAAAATGGGAGTTGCAAATTTAGAGAAGAAAAAAGTGGCTGAATGAATCCAGCCCTTGGGTTCTCCACTGCATCCCCAGCCCAGAGAAGTGGACTGTGTAAAAACATGTACATTGTTTGGAAATATATTGATAATTCTGTCATCTGCACTAACATTGGCCATTGGTTTCTAACAAATTGACACCTTTTTAGCTGAAAGAAATCCTTATTAGTTTTCATTTTGATGGCTTTTCCTGGAATATCTATAAATTATGTTTATTTCACATAATTCCTCCTGTCAGTAGTTATAAATAACTGTTTCATATGGAGATTGTGATCTGTCCTGTGTATGTGTGTACCTTAAACCCAGCATGGCAGCAGTGAGGGCAATGAATTGCCCAAGTTTCCATTGATGGACCTTTGTAATTTCACTAAAAATGTATTTGCCTCAGTCATCCTATCTCGGCTTTTACCAGTTTAAGTACCAACAGCTCTATTGTATCAGTCCCTTTTATACAGCATTTTTCATACAGTGTATCTCACAGCACTTTACAGGGCAATTAATTACCTGGAGGAGAGTGACGGGATGCAGGCGGCGGTGACGGCCATTATGCAGGCAGCAGCATTCCCCACACCATCCGCATCTGCATGGCTGTCATTTCATTTGTGGTGGTATTAATGGGGAGACAGGAGAGCAGGCTGGGAGAAGTGCTGGCATAGCTGCTCTGTCCCCGCTCCTCCATGGCAGCAGAAAGGCGTCTCAGCACCGAGGAGGGACCAGGAGAGGAGGGGGCTCAGCACTGGGGCCCTCGGTGCAGCGGGGGGGCTGCAGGGCCCCACCCATCCCTGACCAGTCAGGGCAAAGCCCACTGAAGAGATGCTGCCTGTTGGCAGGGCTCGGATTCCTCCTTTTGGAGGGAAATTGTGATGGCTCCCATTTTTTTCTCAAAGTCAGAACAAAACAAAACATTTCTAAACCTCCCCATATAATGAGAGCAGTGCTTTGCTTTTGCTGGAATGCTGAAACTCTTCCATTTTTCTTTTGGAAATTGGGCTTCCCCAGTTCTTTTCAGTGTCCTCTTTTGCAACCCCAATACACAGAGCTGTGTAACAGGCCCCCAGTCAATATCAGCATCACTCACATTTTCAAACATTGGAGGAGTTTCTTGTGATTTTTGTCCATATGTTTTCATTACAGTTGACTGGATAATTCATAACAAATTGTTTAGACAACACAATTCATCTGGTTTCTTCCCCCACCACATCTCCTGTCTACCAGTCAGCAATGTGATCCTTCATTCTTTTTTTTTTAACTCCAGGATTTCTCCAGAAAATCATTCTCTCTGAACCAAAACTGTCATGGTCCTGATGATCAAGACAAAGGCTAAACTCTCTTTTATTTACTAGCTGACTAGTTGTTAAAGGTGAACTTCCTTTTGGGCAGGCACATCCTGACCCAATGAGCAGCCTGTGCCTCTGAAGCTTTGTCAGCAACACTGCTTGGTCCTTTAGACCTCTCCCTTCAGGCTTCAATTTTTAGGACTAAAAATGACATTTTTGCAATGACATACACCATTCAAAATTTAATTTCCATAAATACATTGTTATTTAAGCTTAAAATATTATTTTTGAGGGAAAAGAAGTGGGAAGGAATTCGGAAGGAATTCGGAAGGAATTTGGAAGGAAGGAAGGAATTTGGAAGGAAGGAATTTGGAAGGAAGGAATTCGGAAGGAATTCGGAAGGAATTCGGAAGGAATTCGGAAGGAATTCGGAAGGAATTCGGAAGGAAGGAAGGAAGGAAGGAAGGAAGGAAGGAAGGAAAGAAGGAAGGAAGGAAGGAAGGAAAGAAGGAAGGAAGGAAGGAAGGAAGGAAGGAAGGAAGGAAGGAAGGAAGGAAGGAAGGAAGGAAGGAAGGAAGGAAGGAAGGAAGGAAGGAAGGAAGGAAGGAAGGAAGGAAGGAAGGAAGGAAGGAAGGAAGGAAGGAAGGAAGGAAGGAAGGAAGGAAGGAAGGAAGGAAGGGAAGAAGAAGGGAAGAAGGGAGGGAAGAAGGGAGAGGGGAGGGAGGGAGGAAGGGAGGAAGGGAGGGAGGGAGGAAGGAAGGGAAGGAGGGAGGAAGGGAGGAAGGGAGGGAGGGAAGGAGGGAGGAAGGAAGGAAGGGAGGGAGGGAGGGGACACCCCAGCCTGCTCCCATGGCAGCTGGTGTGACCGGGGGTCCCCAGAAGAGCCAACACCCCGGGGCCTCTGGGCTCGCTGAGCTCCCCCATTCAAATTGGCCGCTGACAGCTGAGTATGTGGGCTCAGCATGCAGCAGCTTTTCCACTGTCCTGCTCCCTCTCCGAAGCACCAGCTGTTGTTTCATCTATCTTTGTGGCCAGCAATCTGCTCCATGGATTGATAGATACCATCCTTCTAAAAATAGCAGCAGCAGATTTCAGCCTGCCCATGGAAGGAAAATGGTGCAGGAAATAGAAGTGTCCCACCTGGCTGCCAGGCAGGCGGCCAAGCCTCAGCACCCTGAGCACAACCACCCCGTCACCCCACTGGGAGAGGAGCCTCAGGGCCCCCTGATTTGCTGCAGTTCATTGGAACACTTGGCTGATGCAGAACTGCCCAGCTCCTGCCCTCTGCCCTGCAGCCGCCTGGAGCTGCCCAGCCCTGCCATCACCGTGTGTGGCCGCACATATCAGGGATGGTTCTGCAGCAGAAAGCAGAGGTGGAAATGGCTCCAGAGGTTGGAAAGCTGTCAGTGTTGGGCTTGTGCATTGTTCCCTGGCACGTGCACCAGCCTGGCTTCTCACAACCATTTAAGCAGAGGGAAATGTGAGAGCGATGCTCCCAAGAGTGGTCTGGGAACCTGCTGTCCCTGGCCTGTGGCACGTTACCCACTCCTCTCCCAGAGTGGATGGGCTGTTCAGCAGCTGGCACAGCCCACGTCAGAGAAACCCAGGCCTGCTCTGAACAGGCCATGTTGCTGCGTTCCTGATGCTCAGCACAATGTCCCAGCAGCACACAGGGAGCCCTCCCAGGCTGCCAGACACCCTTCCCACCTGAGCCACCCCCTGTGCCCCTGGAAGCACCAGTGCTCCTGGGACAGGCTGCTGTCAGGGGCCGTGGTCTCCCCGACTGTTATGGTCTCCCTGACTGATCGGCTTTCCCCACTCCGACTCCTGCTCCACGTGGAGAGCACGGGTGGAAATCTGCAGTGGGTGGAAAACAAAGGGATCCTGCACTTGGAGCCATATGGATCACATGTATATCTGATACACAATAAACAACACATCTTTCAGTCTGGGTCTGTTTGAAACCTTCCGACATATGTTCTGCTAACAGTTTAACAAATTGATTGCTAATGTTATCCTGCTCGGAAATCTGGCAGAATGTGCAGGAGGGGAAAAAACCAAAACAAAAGCATTCCTACCTCAACAGAAATTCACAAGAAAAGCTATTAGAAAAGGCTTCAGGATGCCTGACAGGAGAGAATTTCATGCCAATTTGTGTGCTCGTTGGAAAAATCATTTATTAAAAAGAAGATATACCTTCATGTTAGTGAGATGAGGGTGTAAAACTGAGCTGGGTCTCCCACTGCTTCAGCTCTATAACTCAAGTTATATTCATCAGAGGCATATATTTAAATCATAGCTTACTTTGCTTTGTGTTCTGAAATTTATTAGCCTACTACTTAAATGTTTTATTCATTAGGCCATGTAAATAATGCATGGTTGTTTCCATGGCAATTTAACCCCTTCTCTCCGGGCCGCCTGCAGATCCCTGTCTCATTTTCTGCTTAATTGCCACCATCAGATTTGCCATTTTCTCCATGTTGAGGCCATGGCCATTTTTCTCCTTTTTGTGGCAAATTCATTAGGAGGAAACTTTTCCACTGACAAATAAAATGTGTTCAGGCATGAAGAGGAAGGGGAAGGCACTGCTTGCAGGTCATTCAGCCGAATTTGGGCACAGCTAATGATGCCAGATTCTGCTCTTCACAGACCCACACAGGGAGCAAGGCCTTAAAGTGCCTTGTTCCTGTGTCCTTTGGCTTTCATTGCCCTGTAACCTGTTTGTTGCTGTAACCTGTCCTCTGGAACCTCTTACACTAAGCAGGGCATCCTCTTTGGTTTGCAGTGATAAAGCTCCCTGCAGTTGTCTCTGGAGTGGTGCACTTGCAGTTACACAGACCTCTTTATAGGCAGCAGTAACAGGCTGAGATAATTTACACTGGCAATACACTTGGAAACCGTTCTTTCCCTTTCCTCTGGCTTTTCCTGCCCAGGCTGTCCCCATGAACTCCTTCCTGGCAGGAGATGCAGCATCCCTTGCACCCCTGCCACTCCCACAGCACAGCAGGCACCCACTGTGCGGGCAGTGTCTACAATCCACAGGCCCGGGCTCAAGGAATAGGTGTCACCTGCCTGGCATCAGCCTGAGGAGCCCTCAGGAGAAGCCCATGTGGCTGCCCAGGCCTCCAGCCTTTCGTCTGAGCCACATCCTGCAGGTGACCAAGCAAAGAGATTTGTGAGCATTTCAGAGTTTAAATTCATTCTCATGTCACTGGCCACAGTCTGAAATCAGTGAGATGCAATTCAGTAAAGACAAGCACAGAACAGTTCTACGTGGGAGAGAAAAAAACACACAGAAGTGCAGAGTAGAGATTACTGCTTGAGTCAGCAGAAGCTGGGGAGGATCCAGGGTCTGCAATAACCACGGCATCTGTCAGGAATGTGATGCTCTGATAGGATGCAGGGAAAACATATCCCACATTTGTAGCCTGAGAGAAAATTCAACTTTGGTCATTCCAGGGACATGCTCAGCTTTCCCTTTTAAGGAAAACAGAAAATGCAAAAGAATCCAGAGGCAACAGAAACTCAGCAGGTTCAGAAAATGCAGTGCATGATCATGGAAGCTGGTGGGGCTGGAATTAGTGTGGAGCAGAGGAGCTCTGGCCATTAAAGTTCTTGAGGACACAAAAGTTTGAGACAAAAAGGATGGTTGTCCTTTTTTCTTGAATAATGTAAAGTACAGAAATATTGTGCTGACCTTGGAGGAAGGAAAACCTAGGTGGGATAAGGCAGCAACTCCCAAACCATAAGCAGGTTATACTCTAGAGGAAATACAGGCTGGGGAAGGCCACTGGAGGGTTTTATTCACTGGGTAGAGAAACATCTGCAAGGAGTCTGTGATCTTGCCTCACTGCAGAGAGACAGATTAGGTGAGGTCAGTTCCATGCCTCCATGTCCGTAATTCTTTGCATAAAAATGCTAATGAACTAATGAATGCCCCAGCTCAGGAAGACAGCTCCTTCGCGTCCTACAAATGGGAGGATGCAGGAAGCAGAGGCCTTTCAGCCCAGCAGCTCAGCCAGGGAGCACAGGATAACCATGGGCAACTCTGACATCCACACTGGAGCTAGAGCAGCAGAAGGATTCAGGCCCATTGTTTCAGACCTGATTACATTTATTTTCAAAACGTAACACTTCTACAAGAATCTTCTCCATATAAAATACAGCAGGAACCAGGTAGAGGTTAGGAGAGAGAAATCATTGAGCTCCACAGGTCTGAATAGCCAAGATCAATCACCATGAGCCATGGAGATGAGATTTGGGACAACATATCCATACAGGCCTTCAGAGGCCTGTAGATCTGCCCAGCCGTGCTCTCGTCCATGATGGATGGTAGAAGAGATCTGCTTTTCCTCAGAATTGGCTCTGACTTAATTCACTCTCGGCATGGAAGGAGGAAAACAAAGGATGAACAATCAGATTTCCCATTTAGCACCTGGCTCTCCCATTGCCGAGCTCCTCCCGAGCGCACAGCTCTGGCCTGGCCGTGCTGCCGCAGTCTCTGCGCTACCGCAGCCCCGGCGGCTCCGCGGGGAGGGCGAGGGGCTGCGGGGCCGCACCGGGGCTGGGCCGGCTGTGTGGGCTCTGCCAGCCCAGCCTCTGCATGGCCTCTTCACCACCTCCCCTGAGGCACCAAGAAGGAATCACCATCCCTCTTCTCCAGTGTGCCAGGCATTTTCTCTCTCGATAGCTTCAGGAGGGGCTCCACGCTCGCCACCCCTTGCCGTGCTCACAGCCGTTACCAGGCTGGTGGCTCCCCTGTCCCAGAGCTTGCTTTCTTCCTAATGCAGTCTGCCCAAAACCTCATCTGTCTCTGTCTCTGGTTCCCTCCAAATACTGCTAATTTTTGCTGGTCTTTGCGAGCTTCCTCCCACCATCAGCAAGGTCCTGCAGTGCCTCGGTGCCGGGGAAGCTGGTCCCAGGGGTGTGAGTGTCAGGAGGTACCGGCCTCGGTGTCCCCTCAGTAGAATGCTGGGCTGTCACTACACCGAGAGGGAGGCGAGCTGTGTGTCATCACAAAGCCTGGCAAGTTCATTGATCTTCCTGAGAACATCAATCTGTCTTTCTAATACCACAATCAGGTGTCTTGCAGAACAATTTGCTGAGTGACAACAGTCACAAAAAGGTGTTCACTTCCCTCCGGCTCCAGCAGCCAGAAATGCCCTCAGGGCTCGGGACCCTCCTGCTCCCAGAGCAAAGGTTTAACACCGGGGGAGTTAAACACTGGCCTCTGTTCTGTGTCGAATGGATCCTGACAGGCAGCACTGGCGGAGAGGAGATGTGACAATAGCCAACGTCACCTGCAAGAGCGTGAGGGTCCTGCTGCCACTCGTGCGCATGCTGGGCATGTCCCATGCACGAGCACTTGCACATGCTGGCCCACTGCCAGGCTTCCACGGAACGTGGTAGGCTAAATACAACTCAGGAGAAGTGCCAACCGAGTTTATTATATTGCCACGTCTGCTCCTGCAGTCTGTCATTTACATCTTACCCGCTATTCTCCGTAGCAGTAAGCATGCATTAAATTTGCAGGACACAACAAACCCAGCGATGCCAGGCTGCCGAGGCTGCTATTAGCCAGAGAACTCCAGCAGCACACAGAGTAATTCATGGCATTCAAATGGATGTATTTTATTAACGAGGCCGTGCTGATTGCCCGTTAAGTAGCTCTATGTTAATAGCCCACTGCAGATGCCAGTCTCGGGGAGCCATGCTGTACTTCCACAGCTGCTCCGTCAAGCTCGAGCACCCGAAGTCACCATCTCCCTGTTTTCACATGTGCCTTGGGACCCAAGTCACCACCTCTCCTCTCTCACACATGCCTTAGGAGCCCTGTGGTGCTCCCTAAGCCAAGGGCTGAGCCTCTGGCACCCTTGGGTCTGTCGGGGAACAGAGCGATTTGTTTCCTGCACTATGAGGTGCTGGGCACCGTAGAATCATTGTCGTAGAGACTGTTTAGTGTTCCTAAAGGGAACTGGAGCCCAGGGATTCCTGGGCTCACTCTGAAAGGACAAAGGGCTGTGTCACTCCAGCAGTGGCCCAGGCAGTTACCTGTGCTGCCAGGACGGTCCCCAGCCATGCCATGTCCCTCACTGGGGAGCGTTGGGACAGGATTTCCACCCTCTTCATTGTGCTCAAGTCAGGCAGAGGCAGGTTTTCATCTACAGGCGAGTACCCTGGGGAACAACTCACTGCTGAGCAGTTCTTAAAGGGATTTGAAAAACAAGCAGCCACGTGAAGGGTTAACAGTTTATTATATTTTTTTCTGAGTGATTTTATCACTGTCGTTAGAACATTCATTGAACTAAGTGAGAAATCCATCAAGACGTGACAGCAATGTGCAGACTAATGGCTGTTAGATGGTAATAATTTTTAATATGATTTTTATTTCACTTAATTTCATATGTGCTTGACAAAAGGTCCCGTGTCACTAGGGAGCTGTGTGGAACTGGGAATACGCTGATGTGAAGGTCTATTAAACCAAGCGTTTGAAGTATTTTTAAGTTCCAACTTCAGAATTCCAGAGAAAACTCCAGGATTTTAACCTTTTTTGGCAAGAAGTCAATGAGACAGCAGGAAAAGACTGCATGCCAGCTCCACGGGGCGGATCAGCCGTATGCGTACACTGTGTGTTTCTCAGCTCAAGCTCATTTCTCCAGGGCTCCTCTGAAACGCCCGATGCAAAGCCCAGCTGCCTGCTGTGCCCTCATGGCTCCTCTTGCCTGGACATCAGCATGAGTTTGTTTGGGGTTAGGAGATGTGGGACAGGACCAGCCCAAGGAAAGAAGAGTCCCCAAACCCTGGAGGCAGCTTTGCCTGTGATCACCTTGTGCCTTTTCTTGCTGCAGCAAGTTGTAGAACATGTTTGTGAAGAAATGTGTGATTGACTGCTGACAGACACCACTGCAGACCAATAATTAATATTAATTCCAATAAATCCTGTCAATAGAAATAGAAATAGAAATAGAAATAGCCATTCCTGAATGTCATCCTCTACAGTTGCAGCTGAATCCAACCCCAGTCTCTCCCAGCTATAATCCCAAGAGCTCTTCTCCAAGAGGAAACCTCACAGAAGGCTCTAGTGCAGAGGGGAAAGAGCAAAATCAAAGGCTTTTGGGGCACAGATGGTGCCAGTACCAGAAAAAAATGCAAACTCTTAATTTTTGTTATAAATATATAAAAGAATTCCATTTGTGAAGGACTGAATCCCTCCTCCAGGCATCTGAGCATTGAATCCTCAAAGGTTTTACATTAATTCACATGTTTTAACCTCTCTTCTGAGGATGAGATCTGCCCTGGTGTCCCACTGATGCCTCTCAGTGCAGCTGTGGGGGAGCAGTGGACACAGCCACTGGGGCTGATGGGGAGCTCCATGGGACTGGCCAGGGCACATGGTGGTGGGGAGCCCCACAGAGCCCTGAAAAGGCCAAGCCTGGTGTGTCAGAGCTCCAGAAGATCCCAATTCATCTGCTCTCCTCAAGAGAATCTTGCCCTGGTTGCTGTGAACTTAGCAAATCCTCTCATCCATCATCTTAATCCTGGACACTGGGATTCAAAACAGGGAGCCCAGACCCAGGAAGGCTTTCCCCCCGAGATGATGTTATAATTAATGGTGGAGGACCTGTGACCACCTCACATGATAGCGGAGCCTTTCGGTATTAATTGCGAGGACTCAAAAATATTGCTGCGCCTTTAACACAGAAGAAGGCTGATGTGTGCGTGTGCACGCGTGCTTAAGTATATAATATATAATATTTGTAGTAAGAGTCAAGTATGGAAGCTATACATTCCCCTGATAAATGGGAGGCTTAATAGAAAAGCCTGAGATAGAGAGATTTTACACAATCTGACACTGGTTTAAGGAAGCAATATCAACCATTGTTTAATGTAATAAAAAGCCAGAGGTGTAAGAAATGATGGTAATTCTATTGTAACTGAACTCGAAGATCCCTGTCAAATATGAGTGTGAATGTGGCAGTTATTTTAGGTATGTTTGTAATCTTTGCAGGCGTTTTGTCAAGGAGGCACTGTGATATTAGTAAGAGTGCACAAAGGCTCGGCAATGGTGTCATGCACAATTAATGTCCCCAGGTAGCAACTCCATTAGTCTTATGAAGTGAGCTCACAAATGGGAATACTAATGGGGACGCGCCTTGGGGCATTTGCTGAGCTCACTGCGAGTTTATTTCATACCCTTTATGCTCAACACCAAATTTACCTAGCCTGGATTTAAAACGTGTCTCATTACACAGGCAGCATCCTTTTACTTCAGTGCTTCCCTTTTAACATGCAAGATTTGCAATTCTAATCATATCAAACCCTGACTACTCTTGCTAAAAGGGAAAAAAAGGGATAAATAAATTGAAAAAACAATCTTACAATAAAGACTGTCTGGGGTTTTAATCTTCCCTGACAGGTTTTTCCTTATGTACATACGGTAGTGCACGTGTTCCTGTTTGGGGACTCGGAGCCGCAGGTGGTGGCAGGTTTGGGGTGCAGGGCGGGCACCCCGTGGCCGGGGTTCAGGTGGGCACCAGCCGAGGAGGGCGCAGGGAGAGCCTCTGCATCGCCCCAGCTCTGCGCTGCTGCAGCCGGGGAGGGAGCAGCAGCTCCTGGCTGCAGCTGCTTGGGAGGATGCTCCATGTGAGCGGGGCCATCGCAGGTGGCCAGAGGGACATGGGAGGTGTCTGGGCAGCCCCGCCTCGGGGCGAGGTCATTGTCCCCCTGAGACACGTGGCAGTCTGCCATTGCCTGTGGGAGTGCTGCGATTTCTGTCCTGCTCATTCCTCTCCTGAGAGCTTGCAAGGAGTGATACCCAGGCAGTGAAAATGCTGCCACTGCCTACCTGCAGAAACAGAACAGTTCATCTATTTCAAAGCAAGCAAATTTCCACAGCCAAGAAGCTTTCTGGGAAATAATCTGGAGGGACATCAGAATGGCAGGAGCACCACATTGTCCCCCTCCCATCTCACTCCCTACCCCTCTCCTTGGCCTGGTCCCAGTCAGGAGCACCCCAGATATCACCATCCCTCTGGGCACAGCCATCCTGGGGGGCCCGGGTGAGACTGAGTCCCTGGGCAGGTCTGTGTGTGCCCATTTGCAGAGAGAGGCCCTGCCCCCAGAGCTCCCATCCCACTCCACAGGATGAGCTGCCATCCTTGCTTTTGGAGAAGAAACTGAAATAGTGGGAAATAACAAGCTTTTCCTAAAAAATCCAAAGAATGGGAGTTTAATTCCTGCTCTGACACACATCCATGTGCTTACCTGGTCCTTGTCCTGCATCCTTCTGCCCATGGGGAAGGAGATCATCCTGCTCCCTGTCCTGGAGCTCAGCAGCCACGTTGGCTCACAGTACCCTCCTGGGAAGGGACATCTGCCCTGGCAGAAAAGCTGTCATGTCACCAAGATACTTCTTAAGTGCCACAAGCCTTGTGGAGCAATGAGCCCTGGAAGGGTTGGGACATCAAGCAAACTGTGGCAGCTTAGCAACCTGTGCCCCCACACAGTCGCCATTTGAAGAGCCAGACTGTGCAGATGCTGCTGGCTCACCTGGGGAAAGGCCCCATCCCCAGAACCGAATCCCCCGACCAGTGACGGAGCAGAGCCAGCTGTGCCCGTGCCCGTGGCCATGCCCGTGGCCATGCCCGTGGCCATGCCCGTGGCTGTGCAGACCCAGTGCTCCTGCAGCCGGACAGTCCAGCCCACAGCTGGGCTGCAGGAGCGGTGCCTGATGCTGCCTCTCCCAGCACCAAAATGCCAGATGAGCCCCGGACAGATTTATTTTCAAATCCTGACTCAATCACAGCATTGGATTTGTAATCACAGGCTCCAATTTTAGTGGAATAAATATACTAACAAAACTAATAGTTTGTTAGCTGCAAGGTAGGGACAATCAAAGTGTCTGCGGTGAAATACAAGGCTCCTCAGGAGAAACCCCTACATGATAAAGACATTTGGAGTTTTATTTTTTTAAATAAATATATAGTGAGGTGTCAAGCTGTTCCCAGTGCACGCCACTCGCTCGCACTGCATGTGTGTGTGCCCCCAGTGGGGGAGGGGGGTGTTGGGAAAGTTCACCGGCGTGTAACTGTCTCCAGCCACAGCATGAGCTGCACTGGGAGAGGACATAAACCAAAATGACTCCTCAGGAACCCAGAGGAGAAGCAGGAACTGTTTGGTGGAGAATTATAGCTATGGGTGAAATTAGATGTACTCAGAGCCCCAAGGCTGAGAGAAATAAAAAGCATTTTAAATGGAGTGTAGAATTCATATTCCTCAGTCACTTCCAATAAATAAATCCTTGACAATTTTTTCTGTAAACAGTGGTTACACTTTGCTCTATTGTGTCCACGTTGCATATTCCAGATGGGACTGTGGGTTCTGCACCCCAGCCAGGACATGCTCACCCACCTCTGCCCGGGGAGCGTGGCTCAGGGCTGGTGGCTCCACATTGAGCCTGGCAGGGTCTGGGGGCTCAGCACGCAGCTTGGGTCATCAGGGCCCCCTCCTGCCTCAATCCATGTTTCAAGTGCCTCCTAAAACCTGAATCCTCGTGCCCTCTCCTTTCCCTTCCAAACCCATGGGGCAGGAACCTGCTTGGAGCCCCTTCACACCTTGGAGCAGCTCCCTGATGGGGCATCCCTGCAGGCGGCAGGACAGTGCCCACCCCAGCGCTGGCTGTGAAGCAGCACGCACCACAGGGGCCTTCTCTGGCCATTCAAATTTCCATTTCGTGAACAAATGAAGCATTTTATACTTTACGACTTCACCACAATGGCAGTCATCCCATTCCACCTGTCTGGGACAAGAGATGATGGAAGGAGAACAAGAGTGCTGGGCTGTTGGCAGCTGGTGCTGAGTACATGGGAGGACATGTTCCCATTCACTTAAATTGCATCTTTTATTAAGAACAGTAGTAACTCTTAGGGCAGAAACAACAGGCCTTCTCCTTGTGGGACCGTGGCAATAGAACACAAGCTGGGTACTCTGATCACAATTTGGGGAATGCCCAAATCTGCTTTGGGTGCTGCTGGCCCCCATGCCTGCGACGGCAGCGAGATTCAGGGACACTGCCAGAGCACATGCACAGCCCCTTGTGCTCCGCAGGCAGGAGCTGCTGGCATGGTGCCTGTGCAGGCGGCTGTGACACTCAGGGGACACACAGTGAGCTGCCATTGCCCAGGGAGTCTGTCTGTGTGAGGGGGCTCCCAATCCCACCCCAGCACCTGGCAGCCTGAGCAGCTCCTGGACAAAATGGTCCTTGGGCTCTCAGCAGAGAGCGAGAGGCAGCAGTGTGGGGTCACCATGTCCTGGGGTCAATTGCAGGGAATTATGTCTTCAGACTCTGTTATCCGTTGGACAACAAGGCCCTGGAGAGCCACTGTGTGAGCCAGGGGCTCTGGGGACTCCTCACTGGCTTCTAGGGAAAGCTGGAGCACAGCAGGTCCAATAAACCTGCAGCACTGGAAAAAGGCATGGAACGCTTTTCTGCTGGAGGAGGCAGCTTTGCCAATCTGAAGTCCTTTGCGGGAGAAGGCAAATCCAGTCACAATAGGGATTTAAAGCCAAAATGCATCAATCCAGTTGGTTTTTGTTTGGAACAGTTGGGCAGCATTTTTACCGGATTGAAAATAATTGATCTAAACAGCTGAGTAGCTGTCAACGTTGTTCAGCATTTCATTCTGCGGAGAACTTTGTTGGGTGGATTCAACTTCATTTTGAGGGTTTGCCCTGAATCTCTTTGGGAAAAGTCTCTTGTCCCTTGGGGATTTCTCTGGGTAGAACACCGAAAACCAGGCATCTCTGAGGATCTTGGTGTTTATCTGATAGCTGCTGCTGTAGTAACAAAAAGAGGGGTTTGTGCAGTTAATATTAGGGCATAATTTCTGCTGCATTTCAGAGGGCGACTAAGACCACAGCACCACAACAGCTTCAGCAACAGGAACCTGAAGAGCAAATGCAAATACAAGCAGTTCCAAGGAGATCTTGGAAAACCAGCCAAACTGCCAGAGGGGACGATTCAGGTATGCTTTTCTTTCTTTTCATGCAAGAGATTTTAGATTTCTCTAGTAATTCTAAAAGAAAATTAAAACTTCTGCTATATGCTTGTTAGACCATGACTAGCAGAAGAAGATGAAGAACTAGAGGTGTGGAGACAACAGATTCAGCCCCATGCTCACTCATTTATTTTTGGCTAATTAAAGGTGTAAGATTTTTCAGTTTAGTAAGTACTGTTGCCAAGTTCATTGTTTGCTCACCCATAAACCATCTTCACGAGCCAAAGGTAAATTCCCTCTCTGTGGTGAGACTTCTGTTAGTTTGTGTCACAAATCCCCTATCCATGGCTTCCATTGGTGCCGTAGGAACCACCACACCCCGGGACCTTGGGGATTCTGCAGGAACCAGAGAAAGAACATGCAAAGCACTGCCCTTTTCCCACCTTGACCTGTATCTCCCAGCCTCTCTGAAGCTGGCTGAACGCAGCATCCCTCCACAGGTTGTGCACGAATCACCCGTTCTCCCCAACTCCGCTCCCAATTGCTGCTCTGCTGGCACTGCACACGGGGCACTGCCACACTGGTGGGAGGTGCTGCCATGCCCAGCCCAGGAGAGGCTCGGTTTGGAGCAGGGCTGAGTGTGGAACAGGAGAGTTCCCTACAGAGTGGAACAGGGATGGTGGGCAGACTCACCTCCACCCTGTCCTTGCTTCCAACAAATCTGCTCAATAGGAAAACCAGAGTAAAGAAAAGTACCAGAGGAAACCTGTGATGAAACATCGGAATTACCTCAGTCTTCCTCTGCAAATGGCTCCCAGAAGCACCAGCAGAGCTTTAAATCCCTCAAAGGGGTTAGACGGCTGTCAGTCTGGAGCAACCCCTCTGCCTCTCTCCTTTCAGGAGCTTTTCCCACAAAATTGTTTACCATCCACTGGGATTCTGGAAGCAGGAGAGACATAAAGAGCTTTTGTCTTCTGCTGTGGAATCTCCATTTGGGAAACCCAAAGGAGCGCTGCCCATGGAGCAGTAGGGAATATCTACTTTTCCATGTAACGTCATTCCTTGACACTGAAGCCTTCATTTAGGCTGATGTGGTGCCAACAAATTTACTAAACTTTTTGTAACTAGCAAGTTATTGAGCGTCACTTTAGTACAGTGTGTGGAAAACGTGTGGAAGGTGCCAAGAATGCTGCATAGTCTTTAACTATTACATTAAGCATCTGCTGCTGCCATTTATGGATCAGATAGCATTTTACTCTTGAGATATTTGATTTTATTACCTTCTAGGGAGAGAGCCAAACAAGTGTTCTTATTGATTTGCACATTAAATATATTAGTAATAAAACAACATCTCTGTAAACCAATTGTAAAATCAATATTAATTGGTACCAAAATATCACAAGTAGTTGAATTACAATTAAAGAGGGTAGCTTCAAAGTCTCCTCCCAACTCAGAGGTGGTGCATCCAAATGAGAGAGGGACACCAAATCTGAGTAGAACAACAGTGTTAGAGCAATTAACATCTGTTCCAAGTAAAACATGAAGGCACACTCAGATGTGTTTGAGGAGAGCAAGGGTCATTAAGTTCATGGAGAGCAGCTCACTTGGGCTGCGTGGGCACATATTCAGCTGATTAAATCTTGTGGGAACAGATTCAAACCTTGCTTCTGGCTTTGTCTTCACGACTGTGTTGGGGTCTGTAAGGCTGGGCAGAGCTGTGGGGTTGTGAATGTGATCCAGGGTCCCAAAGGCCAAAGCAGAGCTCAAAGGGCACAAGTGGTGGAAGCAAAGAGCTGCTCAGAGAGAGCACCTCTGCACCCAGTGGTGAAACTCTCACATGGGAGAACCATGTCTGGGCATTGCCCAGGCCATGTCTGTGGAGCCCTCATTGTCCACCTGGGAGTGCACGAGAGCTCTGGTGCGCCAGTGCAGACGCTGGGCTGTGTCCTGCCCTCAGGAGAGCCGAAGGAACACCTCCCCTGAGTGTCAGAGGCATTTGACAACAACCATGTGATGATCACGGGAGTCAGTTGGTGCTCCTGTGGCTGCCACCAGCTGGGAATCCAGTCCACACTCCCTGCAGGAGCAGAAAATCCTGTCTGAAAAGACAAACACTTTCTTGTCACCCACAGGAAGGACTGGGCTCACTAGTGGGTGCTCTGTCCATGTGGTGGAGTGTAGCTCATGCGTGGGCATCAGCACCCCAGTACCACGTTCCCTGCTCCAGTGTGAGTCGGCCCCTCCCAAGACTCCGGTACCCTGCAGGAGCAGCCAAACACATCCTGTCTGGGCTATCACTCCCCACCTGGGAGACTCCTGAGACAGCCACAGGTTCATTCCCATGAGGGAGCCATGGCTCCCCACCCGCCACTGCCCACACTGACCCTCTGGGACAGATCCACCCAAAACGCTGACTGCGAAGTGGTCAGCTGAGCCTGCCCTCGGCCCGACTGCACCGCGCTCAGTGCGGGACACGAACACTGGTTGGAAATGTCTGAATATTAATTACCTGAACAAACCATCAGCAAACAAGTCAGAGTCCGAAAACTCTTCTCAGAAATGATATGGCGAATAATTGTAAATAATTAATGACATTGAAAAATGTTCATGAGAAATTCTTAAAAAATACATTATTTATTACAATTATTCATCAAGTTCTGTTTGACATAGATTTTCCTTTATTTTTTCTTAGTAGTTACTCTATTGTGAAAGTTTAAAATGTTTAATTTAGTGGCATTATATTTTATTAACTTTTTTTGCTTCAGGGCCTGCAGAAATTTTGCATTAATGATTTGTACCTTGATAAATAATTACAACAGACCATTGTGGCTTAAACAGATCCCAGAAAATGGGTGTTCACAAAGGCATGGTAGAAGAAATCCTTTCCTAGTTTTAAAAGGTGCCATTTTTGGAGCAGGATTGTCCTTTCCCTTCACTTCCCTGGCTGACAGGAACACGGTTTGCAGGGGAACACGGGGAGCCCAGCACAGAGGGAAGGTCCCCCGGGAGCTGCACAGGCTCTCCAACAGCCATGGAGGCTGTGGAGATTTGCTTCGAACGTGCCAGCAAGATTTCAGGCTTCCTTTACCTACTTAATATCACGAAATAAGAGGTCAGGATGTCAGGTGAGGGGTCCTTTTAACGTCCTTCAAGGGCCAATGGGAGGATTTGGCTGCTTCCTTGTTGTAAATAATGCAGAAAATGAGCAGTTTTTAAAGACTGTCCAGTGGGATTAGGAAGACTTGTTTTAATTATATGAAAACAGCATGGGTGCTTAGGCAGATGTTTGAGCTAATTGTTTTGAAAGCAGACCCTCTTGGCTATGAGAGAATCATTTATTTTGACTGATTTTTTGCAATTCCTTCCATAATGCAGGTGAGGTCATTTTGATTTCAACACTTTGCTCTCCCTGCCCTCCACCTGCCCTGGCTGGGATCTGCATCAGCCAAGCCTGGGCACACGGTGTCAGGGACCAGGATTCTCTCCTGTGGTGTGGCCCCCACCTCTCTGCCCCACCAGCCGGGCACCCTCCCTGCCACCCCACTGCTTGTTGGGACAGAGCGTAGGCAGAGCAGAGCTGTGCTGCTGCCTCCTGCACACCTGGCCCGGAGCCGTGCGCTGTGCTGACACTGCCCAGCTCAAGGCAAGA